>NC_142932.1:38551566-38569066 GCF_046866305.1 Octopus bimaculoides
AAGAAATGTCAGATTTGGGAAGCGGCCATAAGAATAGCAAACCAACAGGACCTGGGAGTAGAAAGCCTGCCGTCGTGAAGTAAATGATGCTGTAGCGCAAAATATGAGAGGATAGAAAGACCTTTGATATAATTAATACAATGATAATTTGATGCTCATCTCGAACCACAGATTACAAAAAAAACGTATAGGGTGCAGCCGGTGCTACACTGTTATTCATAACGTCAGGATGTATATCTATACATACTTGCCTAGATTAAACGTCTTACTCTGATAAGATTGACGAATAAAAGTGTTATTCCATTGCTCTTTATCTCGTGTTTTGATGTATTTGAGAATTGTGTAGCTGCAGGTTTCCTCTTTGGTGGAGCGCTAACTGACTTTTTCAAGTTTCACTTGAAAATGAAATTGAGAGTGGAGAGGGCAGTGCTGTACTCGGGGGCGTTTATTGAAATGTGCGTGAAAGTTGCAAAAATAGTAAGAGTGGACGGAGCCTCTCTAAGCGTAGACCTGTGGGTCGGAGAGAAGGAATTGGAGAGGGCACTTGCTTTTAGAGTTTCAGGGAAATCTCGGACAATGGGGTTCTCCAATTACTCCTGGCCGCAACTCTATCATCTTCTCCGCCACATTTTGTTAAGGTTTGTACGCACTGGATATGTCCCTTTTTTTTTCAGTGTATACCATGTATTCTTTTTCCTTCCTTTTTTCCTGTCATTTTATTATATATAAACCCCACACTATTATTATTATTATTATTATTATTATTATTATTATTTTTGTTTTATGTTTGACTTTTGTTTTGCATTTGTACAAGTTGGATCCAAGTCTCACCCAGAGACCTCAAGAGACAACAAGTTAGAAGTTCATGTAGGTGTTATGCCTAGGGTACCATATATTTGGATTTGTACAGTTTTGTTCTAGTGAATGTTTAAGAAGCCATAAGAAGATTATGTGTTTGCTTTAAAATTTGCGATCACATAGTATTTTACGTAGGATATGGGCAGTTCCCATGAGCACTATCTTTTGAACATCAGCTATTTTGGGGTTTCCTGGAATCTGATCTAGGTAGTAATCAGCCCGTTTCGCTGTCATTCCCAGGGCACCTATGACAGTAGGTATTGTTTTCGTCTTCAGATTCCACATTTTGCTATTTTCTATTTCAAGATCTTTATATTTGCTCAGTTTTTGGTAGATCTTGACAGATACGTTTATATCGATTGGGACAGTCATATCAATGAGGAGGCATGATTTTTGTCTGAAGTCTTTCAGTATGATGTCTGGCCTATTTGCGTCTATCTTTCTGTCAGTTTGAATGGTGAAGTTCCAGAGGAGTGCAATGCGATCATTTTCAAGTACTGGGGGTGGTTTGTGTTCCCACCAGTTTTTATCATGGGGCAAGTCCAGGTTTTGGCATATTACCCAGTGAATATATTGTGCAGCTCCATCATGCCTGTTGAGATACTCTGTAGGCGCAAGCAGACTGCACATGGAGACAACATGATCGATGGTCTCATTTTGTTGTTGGCATATACGACATAATGGGGAGCTGCCGTTCTTTAATATGTTGGCCTGGTAGTTCTTTGTAGGTAGGCATTGATCTTGGGCTGCTATGATAAACCCCTCTGTTTCTGATTTCAAGCCAGAGGCCATTAACCATTGGTGGGTAAGGGTTTTGTCAATATCTGCATTATTCGCTCTCTTTGGGTATTTGCCATTGAGAGGTTTTCCATGCCATTTTTCAGTGATAATAGCTAAGGCAGCAATTTTAGCACGGGTTTTCAAGCGCTTAGCTTTTTCTGCAGGTGTTTCTAGTTCGTCTAATTCTTGAATTTGTTGCAATTGGAATTCACTTAGATATTCCTTTGCCTGTTTTGTTTCTGAGTAAGATGCTTTCTTGCTTTCATATTTTAAGACAAGTTTTAGCATCCAGTCCTCAGAGTTTTTCAGATAGGTGTCTAGGCCAATGGTGGCTACCTTCATTGATAATGCCAGCTGTAAAAGTCCTCGGCCTCCTTCTTTTCTTGGCAGATAAAGACGTTCTATATCTACCTTAGGGTGGTGCATTCTATGCATTGTCAACAGTTTTCGTATTTTTCTGTCAACATTACATATTTCAGTAATTGACCAGTTAACGATGTTGAAACTGTAAGTCACGACTGGTATGGCTAGAGCATTGATCGCTTCGATCCTGTTTCTCGCGTTCAGCTCTGTCTTCACTATTGCTCTCACCCTGCGATAACATTCTCTTCTGATCCTTTCCCTCATCACTGAGTGCTTGATATTGTCCCCTTCAATTACCCCTAGGTATTTGTAGCTCTCCGCTAGTTCTATCTCTTTTATGACATTTTGCTGGTCAAGGTTCACATTAGATGTATTTGTCATTTTCCTTTGCACATTTATCAAGGCCAAATTGCATCCTGATTTCATCACTGAATTGTGTAACAATCGCTAGTAGGCCTTTGAGTTGTTGGTCATTTTTTTGCAAAGAGCTTTAAACCATCCATGTAAATGAGATGATTTATATTTTTATCAAATATTTTATAACCATACTGTGCATCATTGAGCAATTTTGAGAGCGGTATTAGGGCTAGACAGAAGAGGAGTGGTGATAGTGAGTCACCCTGGAAAATGCCACATGAAATTCTTACATCTCCAGCATTTAGAGATTCATTGTCATTGTTCAACATCAGTGTGGTTCTCCATGATCTCTTACTTACAGATAAAAAGTTTAGCAGAGTAGGAGCTATTTTATACATTTCCAGACATTTCCTAATCCAGCTATGTGGTAGGCTATCAAAGGCCTTTTTATAGTCTATCCAGGCTATTGACAAGTTTTTGTGTCGCTTGTGACAATCTTCTAAGATCATGTTATTGATGAGTAGCTGATCTTTACAACCATAAGATCCAGGTTTACATCCCTTTTGCTCATTAGGGAATGTGCTACTTTCTATTAAAAAACTATAGGTGTACTCGGTTAGGACAGATGTTAGCGTCTTATACATTGTTGTTAAGCAGGTTATGGGGCGATAATTTTTTGGTTCGTTTGTTTCCTCATTTTTTGGAAGCAGGAATGTTAAACCATTAACTAGCCAAGAGGGCATCACACTAGGATTTTGCAAAACATCGTTGTAAAGTTTTGTTACCAGTTCATGGCTTTCTGGGAAGTTAGAAATGTTATCCTTTCCTGGAGACTTCCATTTGCTTGACCTCCCGAGAGCAGATCTTATATCTTCTACCTTGACCCCCTCCCACTTTTCCTCCTCTAAGGAGTCTAGGTCTGTAGATATTCTATTATTATTATTATTATTATTATTATTATTGTTGTTGTTGTTGTTGTGGTTATTATCATTATTATTATCATGATTATAAATTATTATTATTATTATTATTATTATTATTATTTATATTATTATTATTAGCATTTCTATTATTATTATGGTTATTAGTATTATCATAATTATTAGTATTATTATTATTATTGTTAACGTTAATAATAATGAGGCAGCGAGCTGGCACAATTATTAGCACGTCGGGCAAACCGATTAGCGAGTTTTGTCCCCGCACCCACTACGAGGTCTAATTTAACTTTCAACCTTTTGAGGGGTCGGCAAATTAAGTACCAGTTTAACACTGAGGCCGATGTAATCGACTCATACCTTCTCCCCAAAACTACTACCCTTTTGGAAAAAATTGAAACCATTCTTCTTATTATTATTAAGGCGGCGTGCTGGGAGGATCATTTGGACGTCTGGCAAAAATGCTTATCGAAATTTTAGTGGTCTGCTTGTTCTCGGTTCAAATTCTGCCGAGGTCGACTTTACTTTTTATCCTTTCGGATGTCGATACATAAAATATCATTGGGATCGATATAATCGTAATTCACCCACCCCCAAAATTCTTGGGCTTGTGCCAAAATTTAAAACCATTATCATTGATATAACTATTTTTACTACTACTACTACTACTACTGCTAC
Organism: Octopus bimaculoides; assembly: GCF_046866305.1. Lineage (NCBI taxonomy): Eukaryota > Metazoa > Mollusca > Cephalopoda > Octopoda > Octopodidae > Octopus > Octopus bimaculoides. The sequence goes on from NC_142932.1 coordinate 38,555,541, forward strand.
TGCTGCTGCTACTACTGCTGCTGCTTCTGCTGCTTCTGCTGCTGCTGCTACTACTGCTGCCGGTGCTCCTGCTGTTGGTATTGGTGTTTCTGTTACTACTGCTCATTATCATAAGTGTTACTATCGTCATAATCCATTTGTGGAACCGGAACTTCTTGAGATAAATTGTGTGGCTCGCATTCACTTAGATAAATTCAGTGAGTTGAATGTAAGCATCATGTCGTGACGTTGTCGGAAGAATACAAAAGAATACAAAAGAATTTGGAGCATAAAGTACGAAAAAAGAAATGTGGACGATATGAAGTATTGCGTCTGCGTGGGGAATAATAATTTAAAACCGTTTAACAAATAAATAAACACACATATTTGTATCGTATAGTGTAACATTTCTGAACTAATAACCATCACGACAATATTAATAATAACAAGAGCAACAAGAACAACAGCAAAAAAAATGAGAAAAATGAAAGCAACAATAACAACAATAACAATAATTATTTATATTATTGTTACCATAAAAATTACCAATCCACAACGGCGTAGTCGTTGTATCATCATCGTCGTCATCATCAGCATCAACATCATAATTGTCATTGTCGTTGTCATCTTCGTCTTCATTCTCCTCCTCCTTCTTCCATCCTCCTCCCATCCTTCTCCTATGTATCGTCATCGGCATCTTCATCAATCGTTGCATTCCTTTTTTTCTCAAACAATATGTTTTAAACGACGATATTATACGCTTGTAAAAAGAAAAAAATGGATTCATTTGAATTTAGTATCCCGCCTCTGTGGGTACTTTTCTCTCTCTTTCAATAAACTGTTGTTTTCGGGTCATGAGTTACTAATGAATTTTTCCGTGTTCAACACGTCACGATTAATTTCTATGGCCCAGTATGTGCAGTTTAACACCAAAACTGCATGTATATCTCTCATCTTCTGTCTCTTTCTTCCTCTCTCAGACTGTTTTCAATACAGAAAGAAAGAAAATCAAAAATACAGAAAAATCGTGTAATATCAACAGCACCCGAAACATTGGTTTGATATGGAGCCATCTTGATTTACTTGGAATCAAATATTTTCAGACCTTCTGCACTCCTCTTAATGAATGACGGATCACGAAGTCGAGTCACGTTTTCTTAGATGCCTGCGAAGACGTTCACATACGGAATGGTTACTGACTCACGAAACACTATCACAGCATTGAATTGTCATGAAAAATGAGGAATAGCAAATGTAAATAACAATACTATTGAAAGACATATGCCAGAAAGAAAAAAAAAATAGAAAAAAGCAATGGTCTTCTTTTTTTAATCGTAGGAACGTATCCTTTATTGTTAAATTTCCAGCCGATAACAAAATAGAAAAAGAAAATTACTATCGGTACGTTATATCTAAATGTGACGCCGGTGTAGATTGATATGATCAGAAGCTACCAAATTCCTGCTAGTGACAAGTACAGTTTTATTCTGTATGACAAATATATTTTACACTGGCAAATAATTTTCGCCGTTCACATCTTTGATTTATAAGGCTGTTTAACGCTGTGTTTGTTTACTAGTGACCAGAGGTTATTAGTTTGATTTGTCGTCGATTCGCTCATTAGTTCGATGTACATAAGTGTCATTTTATAAGCGAAGAATATCAAGTAAGAAATGAAATGAAATATATACATATATGTATATATATATATATATATATATATATATATATATATATATATATATATATATATATATATATATATATATATATATATATATATATATATATATCTTTATTGCCCACGGAGGGATAAATACAGAGGGGACAAACAAGGAGAGACTAAGGAATGAAGTCGAATACAACGACCCCAGTCCGTAACTGGTACGTATATAATCGATCCCGAAAGGATGAAAGGAAAATCCGACCTTGATGGAATGTGAACTCGCCCTAAATACACACACACACACACACACACACACACACACACACACACATATATATATATGCATACATATACACACATATATTAGTATGTATACTTAGTTCTTTAGACCTCCTTATGTAGGCTGGTGAGCATGTGTATTTGATTGATTATAACTATAAGTCGGAGATCGATATTTTAGACGTCCGAAACTCCTTAACGTCCGCAGAATTATTTTAATTTGTTATATGTCTCATTGAAGAAATTTACGATAAATATGACTTGTATCCGAACTAAAGGTTATTGCTATACTATTGTATTATATAGTCAACTAGAGTCTCAACATGTATCATTTTATAGATACAATCGAATGGCAACTCACCAGACACCCTTGTATCATATATTTGCAACAGAAAATAAAAGGTTGCTTTATTGCAAATTTATACTCATATCCAACTGTGTTTTAAGTTGTGTGATTGTGTTAGTGGCTAAATATTTGAATGCTACATACCTTATTCTTGAACTAAAACAGGAAATTGTTTTGACAACCAGCCTTCACTTAACAAAGGATTATTGTTTTGTTTTTTTTTGCTTTTTTTTTTTATCACAATTGCATTTGGCTTCTCTATATATTTTGATGTATTTCAACTTTGAATCTTTCTCCCATGTATAGCGGGTGTGTTTGGCAATATCTGTGACAATTACAATTCACATGAGTTGCGAATATCTGTAATTCATGTTAAAATGAAGACAGATATGCGAATTAAAACATTCAATATTTATGATTCTTGGTAGTAATGAAATAACTGACAAAAGATTAAGGAACGGTTTTCAAACGTCCGCGAGGAAAATTAAGGTAATATGTTACAATTCACATACTCACAATATAAATGTGCAATTAAAAGCTGGTTATATTTCTGCAATATTTCATATTTTATTATGAATTCTTTCAATGCGAAATTAAAGAAAAGCTGCTACGATCCCAACGAATACGACTCCATAATGTGAACTTTGTCACTTGCTTTCTGACAAATCACAAAGCAGGTGTCAAACCTTTTGTATTGAATATAAAAATTCTCGTATATGGCTCCTTGGGTATATCAAATTTAAATTAAACTTATTTCATACCATTAAGCGCACGAGAAATATGCTATTTACTTTATGATGTTGCATATACATGTATGCTTGTGTGTATACATGTATGTATCCATGCTTGAATGTATCCATGTATGCGTATATGTGTGTATGCATATGTATATAATCGAATAGTGTTATTCTAGTCCGTTAGAGATACTTTATGCGATTGACACACAGTTCTCTGAATACATACCTTATACTACAAATTGATACATGCATACATAAATACATACATACATGCACGCATGCATACATACACATGCACCTGATGAACCACATCTCCAACGAAGTTTGCACTATAAACAACTGTATAGCATCTTACCTGCGATGGATGAATGCAAAATGTGGAAGGCGATCGTTTTCATTAATAAAGAATCACACACACACACAAGCGTATACGTGAGTGCATATACATAGGTGTATGTGCATTTACACTTATATATACAAATATGTATACATAAATATACATAGACATATAGACATATATAGAGACACAATATAGTCTTTTATTTTATTATCCTTCTAATGGTATCCGTCGGACATCTGCAGCCATAGTGGAGCATCACCTTAAAATATTTCCTTTCATTTTCTTGGTCGCTGTTTGGCTGGATGTTGGTTTATGATTGATTTTGTAGCAGCTGAGATACCCAGAATGTTTCCTTCAATGGTGAGCTAGTTTACGCACTATTTTGCTTTTAATGTGTCAGCAGAGATTGATTTTATATTTTTGATTTCTGCAGGTAGGCATTTGAACAACGGAGGACGTCTAAATATCGGACTAGTATATAGAGTGTTTTTTCTCCTGATGTTGAATGTGGTTTATTTGGAAACCGACAATAACTACCAGTTGATTTATTAAAATCCTCTCTAATAACAAAGTCTGAAATATGCGCCTTCAGGACAGTGGATGGTTCAGACAGTAGAAACGCAGATCATTCAGATGTGACATCCGGAAGCAGGTGGATGGTAAACAATTTACTCACCACAAAACCACTCCTGCGCTTATAGTTGATTTTTATAATACAGAGATCTTGAAGGAGATTGGAATGGTGATGGGAATGCTATCTGGGTTAGGCGTTTGACTGTTTTCCGCATAGCTGTGTCATAAAGTCACTATCTACATGAGCTCTCCTTTCGTAAAGAGTTTTCTGCAACATAGTATGGGGCTGAGAAACACGAAACTGATTCACATCGAAGAAAAAAGTTTGAATATATCAGACAATATGACTCTCACACTTATTCTACATGAAAGATCTGAAATTATATGTAAAAGTTGAAAAGGAACTTAAAGTGCTACTGGTAACTTTGAAAATAATAAAAAAAACATATCAATAAGGAATTTCGTCAAGAGAATTGTACAAAATTTACTTTCAAATGCGGTACACCGACAGCTAATACCGGAACCGAACTTGATAATAATGATATAACCATTATGTATTTGGATCAAGAAGGCGTTTATAAGTATCCTGGTGTAAAATAAGGAATAGGAATTTAGCAAGGGTTTATGAAAGTAAAGGTCAGGCAAGAATATTTTAGACATGTCAGAATGGATATGAACATTGAGCTTAACAATCACAATAGAATTGCATATATAAACTCTCTTGTGGTACCAATTGTCCAGTAAATCAATAATATCATGAACTGGAATTTCAATGTCCTCGAACGTATTAACATAAAAACTAGGAAATGTGCTGGCAGTAACAAGATACATCACCCAAAGTCAGAGGTCGATAGACATCACCTCCCACGATAGGAGGGTGGTAGCGGTCTAATACAACTTGAAACGCCCTACAAAACGGCCAGGATAGGACTCCAATTGTTCATCCAAAGTAACACCTATGTTTTTATTGCTCACATGAGGCTAAACGTAGAGGTGACAAACAAGGATAGCCAAAGGGATTAAGTTGATTACATCGACACCCTTTGCATAACCGGTACTCATTTAACTGACCCCGAAAGGATGAAAGGCAAAATCGAGCTTGGAGGCATTTGAATTCAGAACGTAACGGTATTTCGTCTGTTTTTATGTTCAGAGTTCAAATTCCACAGACATCGACTTTGTCTTTTATCCTTTTGGGGTCGAGAAATTAAGTAACAGTTGCGTTCTGGAGTCGATCTAATCGACTGGTCCCCTCCCACAAAGTTCCGCACCTTGTGTGTAGAGTAGAAATTTATTATGAATCTATTATTATATAATACAGAATCTTCATATAGTTTTGTACGAAACCTGTAACGCACGGTTGAAATCTAATTAAATACAATTGCGATTCCGTTATCTGTATTTGATAAACGTATGTCAGTTACATTTCCATTACACGGTAAGAAATCATGATATAAGTAGTACCCGAGAGTTATAATTATGAAAAAATTGATATCAAGCACGAAATTATATATTCATGGGATGAGATAAATATCTAGTTTCGTACATACACACACACACACACACACACGCACACACACACACACACACACACACACACAAAGTTGTAGCTATTGTGTTATCGTAACAATTGCCTTGCGTTTACGAACGATAAATATCTTATTTCCAAGTAAATCTAGTGATAATAGGACATTGTAAGGATCCCGAATATTAACACCTGGAATGCCGAGAGCCACAGCGAGGAACAATATAGGGTTAGAAATGTTGTAAAGAGTCATAGGAAAAAAAGGAGGGCAATTCAACGTGGAATGGAAGTACGTGTATGAAACAACGTGAACACAATTATTTGTACGTATTGACATGTGCTTCTGTGCGTATGCACACTTACTCTCTCTCTCTCTCTCTCTCTCTCTCTCTCTCTCTCTCTCTCTCTCTCACACACACACACGCACACACATCCCTAAACTGGAATATTGTTGCTTTCAAATTTTGGTGCAAGACCAGCAATTTCGGGGGAGATTGCAAGACCTGATGTGCTCACAATTCAATCAGGTCAACGCCTTAAACAGGTACGTTATTTTACAGTGATTTCGAAAATTCGGCATTTTAAATTATCGACAGACTGCAGTTCGACAATGTCTTGGCGAGCCTAAACTTTGAAATCACTGTCAATAATATTCTTCTTTAAGAATAATATATTCGTACTCCGTACTCTATTCTGGATGAATGTAAAATTGTTTTTATTATAATTGTTTTATAATAAGGTGTTGAAATGGGAAATTTGGGATCGATAAAGTAAGTACCAGTTGAGCACTGGAGTCAAAGTTAGAGACGATCAACCTCTCCCAAATGTCAGGCCTTGTGCCTATAGTACGAAGGATTATAAATGAACGTTAAAATATACATGAATGTCTATCCAAGCACGTCTTTATCTATCTATCTATATATCTATCTATCTATCTATCTATCTCTGCTTCTGTCTGTCTTTCTCGCTGTATATATATATATATATATATAATCTATATCTGTGTGTGTGTTCGTGTGCATTTATATGCATATTTATATATATGCACACACACACACACACACGCACACACGTGTATCTCATTCTCTGCCGCTCTTGATCTTTTGCCGCAAATTGAACGCCATCATGTAACTAACACACTAATCACTACAAATGTACAAACACAAAGAACTATGACGCAGTTTGCATTGCATTTTATTAGCTCGTTTCAATGAGTCAGACATTGGCGGTTTATTATTCCGATAACGTTTTACGTTTCCGATAAGTTTCGCTTAAATATAGCAAAGCCAGTTGAGATTAACTTGATTATACTTCTAACGGTTACAGATTAGAGGAAGAAATTAATATGAGATACAAAGAATTCTAAAGAGGATTGATTGACCAAAGTGTTGATGGACGAGATAGAAAGCTAGTAGACGTGATACCCCGTAAGTGTTGCACAGCAAGACTCTATAACATATCGTCTAAAATATCTGTAATAACAGCAGACATATGTTACGAAACTGAAATCATTATCACAGATCTATATATGTATGTATGTATATATGTATGTATGTATGTATGTATGTGTGTATGTATGTATGCATGTGTGTATGTTTCTATGTATATATATATATATGTGTTTACGTACACGAACATATATATGCCTGCATATATATATATATATATATATATATATATATATATATATATATATATATATATATATATATATATATATATATATATATATATATACATATATATATATATATATATATATATATATATATATATATATATATATATATATATATATATATATACATGAATGTGTATATATGTATATGCATATTTATATATTCATAAATATAGTACGTATGCATTTATATGTTCATATACTTCGGTCGACACTTGAATATATGTACGCATGTGTGCATATACATAAATATCAACATTTACATATGTATATATATGTATATATATATATGTATATATATATATATATATATATATATATATATATATATATATATATATATATATATATATATATATATATATATATATATATATATATATATATATCCCCATACTCACACATATATACGTATATTCATATATTATTCCTTTGATATTCTGTATATTTACTGGGATACAATTGATATGCACACAAATGTGTAGACGAATCAATGAAACAGGTATATTTTTATTTTAACTGCAAGAAATGTAAGCTAATATATTCCAATCCTTCCCTGTGCATCGAATGTAATCTTTGAACATTGAGTATTACAATTCTAGATATTGTTTCAAAAAACAAAATCATGAAGGTATTGATAGTGTTATAAGTCCATTGTTTATGTCTCTACTCCTTTAAAATTATATATGTACACTCAAAGCAACAATTCTTCGGTTAATATATCCTTGTTTGTGTAAAAATTACTTTGTGTGCAGAGGTGTATTATGTAATACCTGTGTAGATCGGCTTTCTTTGTACACTTAATGCTTTTCTAAAAATATTTTCTTGTCATGTTAACCATCAGAGAACTACGATATCTTGTAAAGCAGGGTGCATAATAAACCAAGTAGGATATAATTAAGGAGTGAGGAGAAAGACATGATGTATGATTTATAACGTTTAAATTTCGTTTTAACCTAGTGCGAAATACAGTTAAATATATGTTTCGCTCTTAATCTGTCATCATTAGTTAGTTACTCATGCATTTTAATTCAACTTCAAAAAACGTGATAACTCGGTCAAGGGTGCAAGTTATGCCACACATCAAGTTAAGCAGTTTCGTCACTTCGGTAAACTTACCTATGCACAGGATTCTTTGATATGCTGAGCATTTGACACCCAGTTGCAGTCCAGTTGTACAGGAGGTAATCAGGAGTAAACTATTCCCCGAGAACCTTTTTCTCGACACTAAGTATATACATTCCTTTTTAATCATGTTATGTTACAAGGTTTTCCTGCCTGATACTATACAACATCTAATGGTATTCACGAAGAATTGTCAAGCTGAAGCCATTTGTACGACCGGTGACAGGGCCATGTCTTTGGCAGGCAAACATTTTACCTCACTGTCAACCCTTTTCCTATTCCTATGTGTGCATGTATGTATCTATGCATGCATACATGTATGTATTCATATACATACATACATACGCATGCGTGTATGTATGCATGTATCCATATATTATATTATATAAGTTATCGATATACTTTTTTAAGCATACAATAACAAAACATTATTTTCAAAATGGTGAAGGAAAATTTTTTATTATGAACTGAAATTTGATTAAATTTTATTGCATGTATGTGTTCATATACATTCATATGCATGTGTCTATGTATGCATGTATCTACACATACATGTACGTATGCATGTATGTATGTATGCATGTATGTTTATATGCATGTATGTATGTATGCATGGATGTATTTATGCATGTATGCATATGTATGTACGTATGCATGTATGCATGTGTATATGTATGTATGCATTCATGTATATATGCATGTGTGTATGTATTTATGCATATATATATATGAATGTATGTATGTATGCATGGATGTATGCACGTATGCATGCATCTATGTATGTTTTGTCTGCATGCATGTATGTATATATGTATGCTTTATGTTTGTATGTTTGTATGCATGTATCCATGTAACGTTTGCATTTAATGCATGGATACATACATGCATGTATGTACGTACGTATGTGTGTTTACGTATGCATGTATACATGTATGCATCCATGTATGTAAGTATGTATGTATGTATGTATGTATGTATGTATACATGTGCGTATGCTTTCAGACTGCGTGTACTAGTCATCATGATCTTAGTCGAAATTTCGAAACGCAATAGTATCTCACATGTTATTCCAGTGAAGTGTATATCTGTTAACTGTGCATATTGTTCTCAATCAACAGCAGAGCTACAGAAGTGAAAAGTGTCATCAAATCTATTCGACTGATCTGGTAAAACGCTGGAGATTTACGAAGCTAATTATGTGAAATACAATTTAATTGATTGAATTATCCTTTCTCACTTGTATGGCGTGGAAATCACGAACGTATTTTAGCTACCTGAAGTTACATCCTCTGGAGTGGAACTCGCTCGCAATCAGTACACACTTCGCAGTTACAACTAAGTTAGACTACTAAATAAAACGGTTGATGGATTTACAATTAGGTATTATTGATAGCGCTCTGTTAGGAAAAGTTGCAGTTTCTATACCGTTTCTTTCAACGTTTCGAAGTTCTTCTGAACAAATATTTCGATGCAAATAACTCTACACGATGAACATACGAAAGGAATTCGCTGTTTTACAAAATAATATAGAGAAATAACATTTCTGTTATGTTACATTATTTATACATCCATCCATCCGTCCGGCCGTCCATTTGTCTGGCTATGTATGTATGTATGTATGTATGTATGTATGTATGTATGAAACCTACCTATCTTTCTATCTATATATCTGTCTATCCATCTATCTGCCTTCCCCCGGTTTGTCTCTTCATCTCTCGCTCTCTCTCTCCCTCTATCCCCCTCTCTCTCTCTCTCTCCCTCTCTCCCCCTCTCTCTCTCTCTCTCTCTCTCTCTCCCTATTTCTACCGGTATATGTATATATATATTAGCAGAAGTGCTAATAAATATAACGAGGCACGCTTGCAAAGCACATATTTTCAGATTTAGTCCCACTATGCACCACCTTGGAGAGTGACAAAGACCATTTCCTTGACAACCTGTGGTTTTCTTTTATGTCTCTGTAACCAAGCGGTCTGACACCAAAACCGATTGAATAAACACGTGCGTCATTTTTTTCGACTAATTACTTCGAGATCGTGGCCCAACATGCCCTGAGTTCAATGACTAACACAAGCAATAAGTAATGTGTGTGCGCGCGCGCACGTGTGCGTGCAGGTATCCTTCATTGGAATTTCAATATCACCGACGGCATTTTTGTATGTATGTATGTGTGTATGTATGTATGTATGTATGTACGTATATGTGCAGATTTGTATGTTTTATTTTATGTAAGTATTCTCATGCATATAGTCGCATATCTAGTCATGCTCATATATATTTAAATGATAAACTTCTGGAAAGTTTTACAGAATATTACAGTTCCATTGATGGATCGGATCTGTAGCTTTCCTTTCTCTTGTTTTCAGAAGACTAGATGTTCGATATCTTTTTTGTAAAAACATTATTTTAAATAAAATGTTGCAATTTATTTTTCTTTATCAGTATGTTACTAAACATTCAAACGAGTTAATCTAACGCGGTCACACACTAAGACAAACGAACTTTCGAAGAAAGCTTAGTAACATCCTGATAAATGATTTAACAACATTAAAAAAAAAAAAGTTTTTCAAAACAGAAATATTCCCTTCAAAAATAAAAACTTTTTTCAGGAATTTTTGACAAAAACTTTCATATATATATATATATATATATATAAATATATATATATATATATATATATATATATATATATATATATATATATATATATATATATATATATATATATATATATATATATATATATATATATATATATATATATATATATATATATATATATATTTATATATATATTTATATATATATATATATAAATATATATATATATATATATATATATATATATATATATATATATATATATATATATATATATATATATATATATATATATATATATATATATATATATATATATATATATATATATATATATATATATATATATATATATATATATATCTATATCTATATATATATATATATATATATATATATACATATATATATATACATATATATATTTATATACATATATATATATATATACATATGTCAAGGTAGCAAATGCTAAAATAATTTATAAGAACCATTTCAATACCGGTTTCGTTCATTGAGAATGTTTCAACTGTAAGTAGGGAAAACAGTTAAATTTGGGGAAAATTAGATGAAAAGTAATTTAAAAGAACATTTGCATAATATTCAACTACAAGGGGAATTTTCCTTGTTTCTGCCACTTCCTGTTGTCTTGTTTACTCTTGTGGTTTCAAGCAGATATTTTTTGATTGAATTAAACCTGTCCCTATTCTGTTGATGATATTCGAGTATGAGTGACTGAATAACGTCTTCTTAATCCCACATTGGACATAGAAGAGGAATTTTGTCTGGCAGATTAATTTCATATTTATAACTCGACAATAACACTGACATACACAAATATACTCAGAAACATGAACACATACGCACACACGAACTTGTAAATATCCACATTGAATAGTTAGATTAATTTTCCTTTCGATTCTTGGGAAAAGATGTAAGTTTGAGATCATGTATCTGTATGTGTTTCTCCCCCCCCCCCCGTTTATGTGGTGTATTTCTGTGTTTGCTTCTATGCGTGTGTCAGCGTGTGTAAGCGCCCATATAACTGTAAATTGTCATATGTAACGCACATATGAAAATAATTTGAAATGTAATCTAGTCATCTAAGTGTGAACCTCGTCAGTGAGGGAGACAAAGCATTTCAGACCTGCTCAGCTTATAAAACCTCATTTGTTACGTAGAATAATGGACTTCTTCGAGTTCCCTGACTCTTCTGTTGGTGCAGAGCAAGAAATCGTATGACCCAAAACGGCGCACATTCTCTCCTGATGACCCCATACACTTGCTGGCTTCCGGTATGCGGAGTTCTTGACTGGTAGCACTTGCATGTGCAAGTTGTTTGCAAGGCACAAGGGTTTTCTTTTTCACTACCATCTTCTAAATCATCAAAACACAGTAGCTAGTAGTTCACAGCGTTACTAGCACCTCACCCATTTTCTTATCCTTTTCCCATTATTCTATGATTTTCTCCTATTCATGATTACTAATATATTAGCCTCTCCTGTTCACATGTTTTCCTTTCTGTTACCCAATAGAGCATTTATTAGCGAAAAGGACCATTGATTCTACTCTCAAATTTCCCCTGAGAATGTCGTAAACACTTGCTTTCTCCGCAAACACGGTAGAGCTTCACACATTCTACAAACAAATACAATAGTAACAACACATAAATGTCACATTGGTTTTAACTAATAAAAATACAAAAACTAATACTCGTATATTGAAATTATCGCTGAGCATTTCGGTTCTCTGTAATGATGGTTTAATGGATAAATGAAGTTCATTTTAATGTTGGTTTACAGGAATAGAACAAGAAGGCAAAATAACGAACACACACTATTAAGAACTGTTGATTTGAAAGTCAGAGATCAATTCCAAATAAAATGTCCACTCTGATATTAATCATAGCGAGGAAAATTAAATGCGCATTGTGGTGTACGTATTTTCCCTAAAGCCAAATGCCGCGTAACGAAATTGTTTTTGTAGTTCAGGGTAATATTCAAAATTAATCGAGTTACATAAATTAGTGTTTCAAAGATTGATGAGAATAAAATCTACGTCTAATTCGAATTCAAAGATAACCTAGAATTGAATTGATATACCATAAATAGACTATATCTGACTTTTTGGTCGTCACATTAGCCCGTCTGCTTTCAGGTCTCTGTCTATCTCGAGACAAAATATCAGTATTTTCCTTGATACATACTAGTTGGAGAAAATTTTCGTGCGAGTTCTATTAATCGTATGAAGTTAGAGGTTATCGATGTAACAATTATACGGGCTTCAATTGAGAAACCTATTGTCCTCCATATCACAGTCAAGAAACGACCGCCACATGACAGCCTCATAGTGCTGTTGCTGTTTCATTTGAATGCCTGTTTTTTTGTTAGATTTCTGTCTTGTATTTAAACGAAGAGTATTCAAAAAATCACTTTGGTACGAGTTTATAAAATGTCACTTCCTTTGTTTACAGTATAAGTTTAAGATAAAGGAGATTTCAATGGTATTAGGAACGAATCTGAAAACCGCATCTCACAAGGATTAAATTCTGTAACTCATGTAATATTTGTAAGAGCATCCCAATTAATCAATGTCTGTCTGTCTATCTATCTATCTATCTATGTATCTATCTATCTATCTGTAACCATATATTTTTCATTTTATTTTATCTAGTTTC
>NC_142932.1:38574066-38581566 GCF_046866305.1 Octopus bimaculoides
CCGTGTAAGTTTCAACTTTATGTGGCATACAGTATCTTTTGCGGAGAAAATATACTTTCCTCTTGCAAAAAATACGCAAAGTTTTACTGAACCGAAATTAAGTACGTTAAATAACGAACTTAAATAATAGCAAAGATGTTAGCTTTCCTAATTCACGTTTTTTCACATTGTTATCGGGAATTTAGCAAAAGTTCCTAGAAGAATTTCGTTATTCTAAGGAAATGAAATCGTTTACAACATATTCCTTCAAGGCTTATCTTTCAACATCATCGTGCTATGAGGTCTTCTTTTTAAATCTATTTTCTTCCTGCCAACTCATATTCCTCAATCTACATGAAGTTGTCTTTCTGATATTTGATTGAATATAATTATATCCTTGCTATATATATATATACCCCGAGCCAATGCGTTCACGTTTGCCGACGGCATCGTGCCAATTACTAGATCTCATGTGGATCATTGCGCATGGAAAGAAATGTATTTCGTTATAGGCTAAATGAGAGATAACTGAGAAATATGATTTATCGTTTTTCTCTGATGACAAGATGGGGCAGAATAATAGAAATACTGTTGTACTTATAACAGGCTTTACGAAGAAGTTTTATTCACACGGAAAGATCATATAGCCTCACTCAATAAGGATACCCTTGATCTAGATCGTTATTTTTCAGTTCAAATGACCTCAACGACCGATGGAAATAAATGCTCTGTACCGCCAGCAATCAAATGAGTTAATTAGTCTTATATTACACAGTTGAAGACAGTTGATAATGAAACGATGACGCATAAAGAACTCCTTTCGAAGAAATTAAATAACGGTGACAATGTTCCGTGTGATATTTACCAACGCCATGCACGTCTTCGCATGACGATGGGACGAATAATATTAACTTTAATTTTTTTTTTTTCTGGGGCCCGGTACAATACATATCAGATAACACCGGCGTTGTTATAATCAGATCTACAATTGCATGCAAAATATAAGATGGCATTTCTCGTTTAGAAATCATTATTTCCTACAACATGCAATATGATAATGAAATATTGAATTGCTGCAAATTACTTAATTGTATTTCCTTCGAATAACGAAGTATATTCTTCTATGAATTTTTGTTAAATTACCAATTATAAATTCTGAAATTGCGTACATGCAATCAATTGTTAATCATTTTAAAATGAGTCATTATAAACAACGAAATACGCAATTTCATTTATTTCATATTATTTAGAAAATAACAGATTCATTTCGTGACAATTTGCAAGCACTAATACTAAGGAACAATTTAACTCAAGTATATATTTTAATTCCAATTTTCACATCATTCTCCATTTACATTGTTTAGTCTAAGTTTTTGTTTCCATTTTTAGATACTTGCTGTTTTTATTGTCCTTATCTTTCTGTTTTCAGGTTTTCATTTATTTTTTTCTGTTCAATTATACAATTATGTTTCCAACAAATAAATATTTTAACAGTATAAATTGTTCTTGTAAATTTTCAATTTAACATGCTTGATTACTTTCACGCCCAGATTATTAGTTTTGTTTCTCGTGGTTTCTTTCTACCACTTCTTGGCCGAATGTTTCCAGCGACTCAAACTGGTGAAATACACTACTGGAGAGAGGTGAACTATTAAATCTTAAAAAAAACTGGTAAAAGTATGAGCACCAGTTATCTAATGTATTCGAAAACATATCGTCAGCAGTGTATAAAAACATCATAATGAAACATCGAAATCCGTATATCAATCAAATTTGTTTGTCTCTATGAAAATTAAAAAAATCTGAAAAAGAAACTGCAATTTCATTTCAATGAAAAAATCACACTTGTATATACTTGGATATCAGCATAAAAATAAGAGCAACATTATGGAATCCACTTTTCTAAAAGTATTGGCAAAAAGGTCTCCTAGGCAAAGTGTTTACAATTTGTTATATATATATATATATACATATATATATATATATATATATATATATATATATATATATATATATATATATATATATATATATATATATATATATATATATATATATATATATATATATATATATATATATATATATATATATACATACGTACATATATGCATATATACACACACACTCTCAGATACAGTCACATGCATATAGTAAGAGAGAGATACACAGCAGACATACATTCAGGTATGTCAGTCATAACATATGTACATGTATGTATAGATGTGTGTGTGTATGTGCGTATCGGTATCTTGAATAACGTACCGAAAGCGGAAACACACATACATTCTGACACATAGACACTCATACACTCCTCATAAACTCATATACACATAGACATTCATATAAAAAAATGTGTGACGGCATCGAACACGCAAACACCCACGGACAGAAACATGCACTGACAGACACATACACACTCATAAAAAATGTGACGTTATTAAACACGCTGTACTATATTTAACTATAGAAAGATTATCTATATAAAAGTGTATATTGTTTTAATGAAAATAAAAAGGAAATTACGTTTTGACACTCGTGGGGTATGATACTATTACCTTCTAAAATTTGATTTTATTTAGTTGAACGGTTTGAGAAAAAAAATGCATTGGGAACAGATAGATAGAGAGACAAATAATTATATACATATATATATATATATATATATATATATATATATATATATATATATATATATATATAAATATATATATATGTATGTATGTATGTATGTATATATACATATATAATATATATATATATATATATATACATATATATATATATATATATATATATATATATATATATATATATATATATATATATATATATATATATATATATATATATATATATATATATATACACATATATATATACATACATATATATATATATATGTATGTATTTATGTATGTATGTATGTATTACGAAATATTAACACCCAATTGAATAAAAAGTATAAGTCGCTATGAATTGAGAAACAAAATATGGATTAACATGAAATAATATATTTGGCGGTATATATAGTATTTGGTGCCATTTCTATCAGGAGATAGATTTGTATCTAATAAATTTTGAAATTCTAATTGGAACAGTAGGTATTTATGATGTTGCTGTTGTCGTTGCTGTTTTCACCTCAGCGTATCCTATTTGTGCATACTGCACATGCTGTCTGACAAAGAATTTCACATTTATGAGCGAATAAATACTTCACTTAGGAAATTAGAGAAAATACGTTGATTCCATTCATGGTAAATTATGTTATGATGTGAGGACGTGAACATTTACATGGTCTCGTTGATTGATTTTCGGAAATGTTAAACAGAATTGTTGTCCGGCGGAAAATGTACATCTCCTTACGAGTTCCGGTAAACCAAGTATTACAAAATTAAAACCAGAGAATTTATATTTGATCGGAGACAATCTGTTTCACAAAGTTTAATTTACAACTAGGTGGTATTTTAAACGAATTTATCACTGATATGGAACAAGTTGAGTTTCACAATGAGGACAAAGTCTGCAAATATATGAAATATAAAGAATATGATTCAGATAAATGCTAAATTGTGAAAGCTCTACCAAAATGAATTCAAAATAATTGTAACAGGACTGTTCATACAGATGGTTTAACTAATTAGACGCTAATTTTATAATAAACTAATAATAAAACTAATAAGGTAACTTTAGACTGGTTTTATATGTGTGAAGAGAAATAAAATTTGATTATCAATTTCGGTTCCATTATTTTCAGTGATGCACTATTTTCGTCAAGACTAAGGAATCGCTGTTTCGAGCAGCGTACACATTTAGTAAAGCCCAGCTCGGCATTAATGGTAAAGGTCTCTCAGTCGAACGGATGCACTTTGTAGGAATGAACAAAGTCATGTTCATTAGCCTTGCGTGTTGGGTACATTGCATGAACTTGGAGGGAAGAAGAGAGATGAATAAATAAATAACTTATATATAAATGTCTATGGATGACATTGAAATGTCTCATGTTTGTGGCATTATCTTATGCGCGCGCTCGCGTATATTCGTATTTATGTATATGTGTGCATCTGTGTGCATGTGTGTGTATGTGTGTATGTGTTACTGCGTGTGCGTCTATGACTACGTGTACGTGTGTGTTGCAATATTGCATCATCGAACACACATCAGATGCTGTCATACATTGCTAGTCACAATGCGCTTACAAGTTTGTCTTCATTGCATTTCAAGTGGTAGTTTTCCTCTCACTTGGATGCCAATGGACAATTACATGGCTCCATCTGTTGTCTCTGAATCTTGCGACATGACTTACCATACGGATCTTGTGCTTTCGGTACTGCACGATCAACTTGTTCACTCCGCGCCATTCTTGAATTATCTTATTCCAAGTAATCTTTCGTAATGTCTCTCTCACTATAGCTCTTTCCATAGCCATTTGTGTCGTGGCTAATGGATGTCCTATCCTCTTCATAGCATCTGATTCTCACTGGCATATAAGAAACAATAGTAATAATTATATATATATATACCACAAATACGACAGAAAGAGCTGTACAGCTGTCGAACGAAATGATTGGGGTTGCACAAAGAGAAAACAGCGTAAGTCCTAGAGGAAACAATGAATATAGCAAGAACTAGAGCAGTCTGGTCAAAGAGAGGGTGAAAAAGAACGACAACGCTCATCCGGGAACCTGTAATGTGATTTTGAAGGGGAAGGGTTGAGAGAGGGAAAAGGGGGAATGGCAGAGAGAGAGAGAGAGAGAGAGAGAGAGAGAGCGAACAAAAAGGCGGAGGTGGAAAGAGAGGTGGAATTACAGAGAGACAGAGAGAACGAAAGGGCAGAGTAATAAAGAAAGAGAGAAAAGGTGCAAAGGAGGCAAGCAAGGGAAGAAAGCGAGACTAAGGTTTAATTAATATAATAAATGCACCCTTTTAAAGCCTAGCCAAGCTCATGGGCCCGGTTTCCCTGTTTCAATGGCGTTAGTGTTCCCTAGCTAGTGTTCCCCACACATACACGCACATATACACACACACACGCACACGCATATATATATATATATATATATATATATATATATATATATATATATATATATATATATATATATATATATATATATATATATATATATATATATATATATATACATAGATAGTGAAGGCGCAATGGCCAAGTGGTTTGGCCAGCGGATTCACGGTCGACGATCGCGGTACCAATTTGTGAGTGTTTATTGAGCGAAAACACCTACAGCTTCACGACGCTCTGGCAGGGCGTAATGGTGGCGAACCCTGCTGTACTCTTTCACCACATCTTTCTCTCACTCTTTCTTCCTATTTCTGTTTTACCTGTATTTCTAAGGGCCAGCCCTGTCACACTCTGTTTCACGCTGAATCTCTCCAAGAACTACGTTAAGTGTACACGTGACTGTGGAGTGGTCAGCCACTTGCACGTTAATTTCACGAGCAGGGTAATCCGTTGATCGGATTGACTCGAACCCTCGTCGTCGTAATGAAATCAACGTATATATATATATATATATACATATACATTTACGTATAAGTATATATCGATATGCGTGTGTGTGTCTCTACATATATGCATATATACGAATGTATACACATTCACTCATGTATACATTTGCATAAATATTTGTGTATATAGGTTTACGTGTATACAGATGTATGAATGCCAGTATATCGATCAAAATGTAAGTAGAATTAGAAGTGTTCACTACAAACTGACTTATGTAAAATTAATACCATAATTATTTAAGTTGCAATGGTGGATGGAAATCAGCGTGGAAAAAAATCACGTTGTATGGTTTCCTGATATTTTCGCACGAATCATGCGGCAGCAGCTTCACCCAATATGCAATGCTTGTTTAGAAACAAACGCTCTCAAATGTTATAAAAATGATCTGTCTATAATTGTTGATGCAATATAATTTCATGTAAAAGCGGAGGAATCGTTTGCACGCCGGGCGAAATGCTTAGTGGCATTTCCTCCGCCTTTACGTCCTGAGTTCAAATTCCGCCGAGGTTGATATTGCCGTTCATCCGTTTCGGTGTCGATAAATTAAGTACCATTTGCGTACAGGGGTCGGTATAATCCATTGGCCCCTTCCCGAATATTTTGGGCTTTGTACCTAGAGTATATAATGATATTGTGTTATGTTGAAGCGGCAGAAGTGTTGGCACGCAGTATATCGTTTGTTTTTGACGAACGGGAACGAGAAACTCTGAGTATATCTATGTGTACAAAAGGAAAGGCTAGGAACCATTAAGTTGCTTTTAACATTTGTCGCATTCACTGTAAAACTCCGACTCATTTACCTTAAATATGAAACGTCCTATAGGAACTCACATCTAATTGTGTTGTTGTTTGTTCTTTCTCGATCTATACTTAGTTCATAAGGCCGGTTTCCCGGTTTCATTGATGTACATGTACCCCCACCCCTGGATGGGACGCCTGTCCGTCGCAGGAGATGCAGGAGGAAAGAATTAGATAAAGTCGTCGCGAAAGTGACAGCAGAAGTTAGCTGTTACCTTCTGCCAGGGTGGCATGAAATTTAGGTGTTTCACTCATAAAAACACACATCGTCTGGTCTTAGATACGAACATGCAATCCCTCAACCGCAAATTCGCTACTCTAACCAATAGGCCAGGTGTCTCCGTTTCAACATATAGGTTTTGTTCTATCATGGCGAAGTACAGGGGCTTATTCTCTTACCTTACTCTATATTGTATTATTCATTTTTTTCTTTTCATTTTAGTCATTTTACGAATTAAACTGCGGCCATGCTTATTCACCGCCATCCAGAACTATTAACCGAACAAATCGACAACAAAGCCTGATATTTATTTTGTAGGCACCTTATGCTGGACTGCTGAACGGTTGAAAAGCAATAGCGGACAACAATCACAGATATAAAGACGGACATACGCAACACCCCCGTACCCCCATAACACCCCACACACTGACACACACACAGATATACGACAATTCATTTTTCAGTTTCTGGTTACCAAATCCGTTCAGAAGGTTCTCGTCTGCTCGTGGCTATAATAAAAGACATTTGCATAAGGAACCACGCAGTAAGAATCGACATGAGAACATGCACCTGGCAAGCAAACTACTAACCTCACATCCGTAACTGTACCAACCAATTTTTCCATTCTGCTTGTCTGCTGCTCTCCCAGACTTACACTTCAGGTACTGAATTTCTTTCATCCTTAGAGACATTTGTTCGTGACATAAGATCTTGTTCACACATCAGTGACACTGTTTGACGCATGTTGAGTGGTGCCATCTCTCCATCTACTCCTCTCTGCTTTTGCCAAGTTACGATATTCAGTGATTTGAGCCATACCTGTACCATCTGAAAGGCTGTTTCACTGTGAGTCAATGGAATCCTGGAAGAAGTGGAGAGTAATGCGTAACTCTGTTATACCCCAAGCTAATGTATTGACAGTCAGGTGGAATTTAATGCCTTTCGAATGAAAATATATAAAATCGGTTCCAACGAA
>NC_142932.1:38584066-38641566 GCF_046866305.1 Octopus bimaculoides
CCGCGTGAATAATGAATGTCGTCATGTATTTTGCTTTTACTGTTCTATGCTTTGTTACATGTGTAGATGATTTTTATTTCTCACCATTTACATTATTTTAGTCGAACAAATCGACCGCTATAAATTTTATTCTTCAACCGCTTTCTTTTGGCGCACCAATAATTAACGGGCAGAAAAGAAGGATCGAAAGCAAAGACCCAAGCACACACTGAAACCCACACCTACTCACACGCATGTATATATATATATATATATATATATATATATATATATATATATATATATATATATATATATATATATATATATATATATATATATATATGTATATATGTATATATATATATATATATATATATATATATATATATATATATATATATACATATATATATATATATATATATATATATATATATATATATATATATATATATATATATATATATATATATATATATATATATATATATATATATATATATATATATATATATATATATATGTCCGTGTGTGTGTGTGTGTGTGTGTGTGTGTGTGTGTACATATTTATATACGTATGAACATATGTGTGTCTCTTCTATTTTTTTTTATTATTATACATCTGCCGATGTGTCGGCGTTTTGGTAAAGACGAATGGGGCGAAATGAAACTCCCAGATACACGAAATTATGCTAACTGCTGGGACAAAGGCACATACAAATGTGCTCAAATGAAACCCCGCCAGCCAGAGGAAATCAGCCGAAGTACAATAATAAGTAAAGGTGCAGAGCCATGGTGGTGCACCAGCATGGATTCGGTCACCAGATTCAGAGAAATAAAGGAATATATATATTCTTTTCTACTCTAGACACAAGTCCCGAAACTCTTGGGTTTGGCAGTCGATCAGATCGGCCCCCAGTATGCAACTGGTACTTAATTTACCGATCCCGAAAGGATGAAAGGCAAACTCGACCTCGGTAGAATTTGAACTTCGGATATAACGAGTGGCGAAACATCGCTAAACATTTCGTCTGGCGTGCTAACGTTCCTGCTAGTTCGCCGCCTTAAATAATATATGCATTAATTGCACTTCGGATATAACAGCGGTTATAATATCAGTCTCATAATCATGAGGAAGTGAACTCTATTCCCGAACCAGGCTGTGTGTTGTGTTCTTGAGCAAGACACTTTATTTCACGTTGCTCCATTTCACTCAGCTCTACAAATGATTTGCGACGTCACTGGTGCCAAGCTGTATCGGCGATTTTTGCCTTTCCCTTCGATAACATCAGTGATGTTGAGAGGGTAATCTGGTATGCATGGGCGACTGTTGGTCTTTCATAAACAACTTCGTCCGAACTAATGCCTCGGAGAGTAACTTCCTAGGTGCAATCCGATGGTCATTCATGACCGATGGAGTTCTTTACCTTTCCGACCATTCTATTATTTTAAACGCAAAAGGCTTTGTTAACTTACCTGAGCAAACTTCTTGCTTAAATTAGCGTGTTAAAAAGCCCATCATATCGACAGGCTAAATTCTGTTTTCACCTGCGTTTGAGGCTGTTATATCACGTGATTTTGGCATATTTCGTGCCTTCTCGCCGACTGCCCTGCTACATCGGAATTCTATCAAACTGATTTAGGTTAAATGTAACTAAACAGTCAGTGATACCGAAAAATATTGCTGTTTGCAAACTCCATTCCAATAAGAAATTAAGTAAATAACCAAACTTTAAACATCACATGTTTTACTATTAAATATTTGACGTTTTCTGTTATTTCTGTGTGATAATTTGTCATCCACGCACTGAAATAAGCAGAACATTACGAACTCATATATTCACCAAAATCTGTGCGTGTTCAGAGCTCCTGTCAGAGAGGTATTCAGCAGTTTATCGACGAATTTGTTGGACTCTAATTAAATATACTTGCAAACATCCATTGGAATGTTTCGCCAATATGAGAAACATTTGCATCAGATAGTAGTCAGTAATCACAATACCGAATTTGTAATGCAGGAATCTTATCTTGTCTAAAAGAAATATTGTGCTCCATAATGGAAATATAATGAGTTAAATCGTTATATTAATGTCACTTGTCACTCTCAAGTCAAAAACAAATTTTATTTCTACAAGTGCTTCATCATTAATCATATATTTTTAATTATATTTTAAAATATAATTAAGTTATCTCCATAATTACGTATGTATCGAACATTCACATGTCAATAAATTTTTCATTATGCCATTAAAGATTTGATAATTTACATGTTTGTTTAGACGGTTGTGTCTGGAGGAAGGAACAGATGTGCTATAATGCGGAGACTCTTTCAGAATAGTGTATTAATGGTCCGATCCAAATTTTGCAGGTCCATGTCTACAGTAATGATACTGATGCTAGAAATGTCTACAAGTTCGAATGTCCGTAGTGCAAGGAATGATTCGAATATTATTGCTGGAATGTGTTAAAACAAACCAAAGAGGCGAGAATTTGAAATTCTGTGTCTATGGTCTAAACCTATGACTACATCCAACTCCGAAGAGCATACACAATTTTAGCAGTGATAGAGAAGACAGAATAAATCAAAATGTCTGTGTACTAGATGCTGGAGTATGCTTGATATTGAGTTAATGTATATTAGACTTAATAGTCTTTCTCTCCATGCAATCAAAGATGTTTTAACTCCTAGCAGTATCACCGTTCAGATATCGAGACAGACACTCTCTTAGGCAACAGTAAGTTTTATAAAGAACAAGTATATATCTGTGTGTGGAGTGGGGAACCATGGTGAATTATTTTTAGCGCTGAAATGAATTGGAATGTAAGATACGGTTTCACAAGTAGAGATCCTCAGACATTGTAAAACAAAGCGTTTGCAGGTTTACCGAACACTTCATATACTTAAATGCCGTTTGATGCATTGTTGTCTCTGACTTATTATCGAGATAAATTATTTACAACGGATGAAGAACAGCAGAGAAAAATTGGAACCGTTGCTTGCGTTAAGATTGGAGATCAGATAATAAATATTGTATGCTGATATGAGTTAAATAAATATCGACATACGCACACACACACATGCATACATACACACACATACACACATTCATACCCGAAGACATATATACATATACATACAAATAATAGAAGGTGGGAACATGTATGCACACATACAGAATATCACATACATACGCTATACCATATATATATATATATATATATATATAGTGCATTAAAAAGAATCATAGGATTATGTGTCCATAGCGGAAAGCACCAGAGAATACGGCTAGTAAATCATATACAAAATAAATAGAAAGAAGTATAATGAAGATTTCTAAGAAGCTGAAATGCAGAGCATCCGATCGATGCAGTTATCACATAATGAGCGTATAAAACATAAAACGACAAGAGTTATGAGAGACGATTATGTTTATTCAACCATTTATCGTTATTAGCGTTACAGCCGTTTCGCAGGCAGCAAAAAGGCTGTAATCCCAATAATTATTAGTGGTTAAATAAATATATTCTTGTCTCATAACTCATGACAGTTTATCGTTTATGTACGTACGTTTGCATATATGTACGTATATGTATATATATAGTATATAATATAGATATATATTATATATATATATATATATATATATATATATATATATATATATATATATATATATATATATATATATATATATATAAAGTCTAGTTAATACAATTTTCCCAAAATATTTCGTCGATGGGGATAATAGTCCAAGCGGGTACCAATATGCACTTCTATTGCTTGATAATGCTTTTTAACATTTGTGAACTTATGTACCATCTGTTCGTTGGTTTAACTATTTTAACTATTCGTCGTACATTCTGAATCCTGAAAATCCCGCTGTCTTTAAAGGGACATCATGTTTTTTCGGTCGAAGAGAAATAATAAGGAAACGGTTCTTCTTTGTGATGCAGTCATTGGATATTCTATATTCTATGTTGCCCTTAAACTGATTCAATATAATTATATTTCAAAATGTTACAACATGTGGATTGTTGGCGATTTATTTTCCCCATCTTCCCTTTTCTCTTGGACTTTCCGCTGTCTCCCCTTTCTGGAGAAGAGCTTTGCTCGAAACGCAAAACACCCTTTATTTCCTTCCTTGAGCGTATTTTAATACTTTGCACGAACTACGTTCTCGCGTTGTTGCTTCTTTCTTGCGTATTTTCTTCGTTTCCTCGGATTGACTACGTACATACATACATACACACACACACTCACACATGCACACATATATCTATATGTATATAAGTGTTACGTATGTATATATAGGAATTTCAGGAACAGAGCAAGTATAATCCAGGGCTACATATATACTATTTCTAGCTAGCAGATCCTTGGGTGTAATAAATACTAAACGAAGGTCTACTCCAATGCCTACACCACAGGCCGGAGTTACCTTAATTAAATGAATGTTACGTTAACGTCCACAAGTTAAGAAACGTATCTAGCCTGGATTCTCATGCACCATTTCGTACAATCTAGATTTTTATTAGCATTCGTAGCAAACCTAGGTTCTTAAAGTAAGCTATAAATCAATTGATTTTGGTTTATCGAACTTCGATATGGGAAAAACCTACAACCTTCTACACCAATAATCTATTACTGTTCCTGAAAGTTAGATTTTATACCTACTACTGACTGCTCGAAGAATTTCAAGCATGTAACATATAGCGATATGCGGCGATATAGGTAACAGCAGGCCTTGTTCGGCATGCAGCGTTGAAAATTCACAACAATGACTTAATATTTGTATATATATATATTTATATATATATATATATACTATATATATATATATATATATAGTTATATATATATATATATATATATATATATATATATATATATATATATATATATAATAGTGTACATTTAAACAAAAAGAGAAACTACCTTCCACATGTAATTTTACGCGCTAGAAGAAGCAGTCAATACGACCGAAACCACATTAAGTGCAATTTCAAAGGGAATGAAAAATAAAAAAAAATATTTTACCTTTATTATTTTTTACGGTTATACCTAGATTTCAAATTTCTTTTTAGCAAATAAAATAAATTGGTAGGCGAAATTCTCATAGATAGATAGATATATATATAGATAGGGGGAAAGAGAGTTAGAAAGATATATATATATATATATATATATTATATATATATATATATATATATATATATATATATATATATATATATATATATATATATATATATATATATTTATATATATAGAGATAGATAGATAGATAGATAGATAGATAGATAGATAGATAGATAGATAGATAGTTTGAGAGAGAGATGGATAAATGGGTGTATACGTCGATAGATGGATGTAGAAACCTAGATGCACACATACGCATTCACAGAATACAAAAACATGGGAGACCCCTCTCATTCACTGTGGTTTCGGATCACTACGTTTCAGATAGTTTATTAACAGTTCACGAATTAAAAGTTTCTTATTGAAACTTATTACGTCATGATGGGAGCAAATATTCATTTATTGGTAAAAATATTTTTCAGATTCTTCCATTTCATTTTATTCTTTTCAACCTAACCTTCAACCTCTGTTTGACGCCTCACAATAAAATCTTATATTTTTTTAATGAATAAATTATTATTAAGACTACGAAACCGAATCAATTATTACAATCTCACAATTAGCCGCCCAAACATACACACACATTCTTCCTCTCTGACTGTCAGACTGTCTTTCTGTCTATCTGTCTCTGTCTCTCTCATTCTTTCTCATTATTTTACCCTCTTTCATATATACTCATAGAAATATGCAGCTTCACACGTGTACAGGAACAAAAACTCACACGTATCCTAAGACTCCATCTTTAAATAGTTATTAAACTTTGAGATGTTGCTTATGAAATTTTCATCACTTTACAACTAATTTATCTAACGGGGATATGAAGCGTCAATTCGCTTCACTTTGAGGTGTGTTGCACATTGATCTTAATATTCTTATTATATTAGAGTAAATCGTGGATATGAAACATTTCTTGCTGATGATAATTTATTTATGTTCAGCAACGAATGAAACTGCCGCCATGAATTTATGGAGACACGTTTTCACACATCTTCCATAGGCGTCAGGTGAATCGCATTGGTATGTTGATTGCTTCAAAATGAAACATCATTTTTCTAATTTCGAAGCCATCATACCTAAATGAATATTCTGGTTGTAATGTGGTTACACTAGTTAAACTAATGTCACCTTCATGACTCCTTAGTATATAACAATGAACTATAACCGTGAATATAGTTGGAAGAACCTATCTAAAACATATTGTTATGTAGGAACCACTGATTTCAAACTGACATTTATATTCTTGAGTTCTGCGTATATAGATAAGCAGAGCTTTATTTTGATTTTGTTGTGTTTTTCGTTTCGTTTAGAAGATTGCAGCATTTCATGGATGGTTTCATATATTTGTGTGTGTGTATGTGTGTTGTATGAATGTACAAACAAACACATACACAAACGCATACATGTACATGTATGTACCTGTATATATATATATATATATATATATATATATAATATATATATATATATTTATATATATATATATATATATATATATATCAAAACATAATCAAAACATAACCAAGACAGCATGGCGGAAGAACGGTATAGTTAAATATTTTTCTATAATCTGTTCTGATAGATAATTGTGTTTTTGGGTCATTTGTTCTAATGGAAGCCATTCCTGAGGAAGTGGCAAACATCAGACATCCAACGGATCAGTCGCTGGATAGAGTTGAGCACAGAAATGTTGACATCGAATATTAAATAATGAAATAAATGGAATAAAAATCGATTGTGTTGAAAGTCACTATCGTTTTTAAATATACAAATTTGAAACCTTGGAAATATAAACGATGAGAACGATCCTTAAGGAATCTAATCAATGATCCTTGGGGTGATGTCTTATGATATTGGTAACGATTACAAAATTTACTGGAAAATTATATGTATATATATATATATATATATATATATATATATATATTTATATATATAATATATAATATATATATATATATATATATATATATATATATTTATAGAAGGGCATAACTATATAATAACGCCTCACGCCATGAGAGACTCTAAGGTCAGACTACTATAAAAAAACACATTTTTACCGAATGCGAGGAAATGCAACTCTCAAAGCCAACCCCTTAAAAAAACGAACGAAATTATTGATCATGATTTCGTAGTTATTGTAGTATTATACAACTTCTACTCGTCAGTATAATATGGTCCAGAAAAATAGAAATAAACAGTGAATCAACATACCAAACGAACACCATGTATCTAGCATAGCATATGGAGGACTGTTCATCGCTATTTCCCTATGTAAGTGGCGGGAATTTCGAATTGCATCTCGGTAAATAATGTGTTTTTATTATAGTAGTCTGACGTTAGAGTCCCTCATGGCGTGTGGCGTTATTATATAGTAATGCCCTTATATAAAATATAAATATATATTTCGGGAATAAATGATGAATGTTTCCCTTATGAGGTTTTTTTCACGCTAGCTACTTGATAAATTCTTGTAAAAGAATTCGTCCTATTATTGAATTTATATATATATATATATATATTATATATATATATATAACTATATATAGAGAGAGAGAGAGAGAGAGAGAGAGAGAGAAGATAGAGAGATAGATAGATAGATAGATAGATAGATACATGGATAGATAGATAGATAGATAGATAGATGCATTCATAGACACATAATTGCTCACACGTATGCACACATACACAACACACAACATGCTCACACATAAATACAGTTAAATAGAATTCGGTTTGAATTCTTGAAGAATGCTACGCAAAGGTCGTGCACAGTTATTGGCTACCCGATGCTATCAAACAGTTCAAATGCTCCTGCGAGGGCATAGATATCAGGAGTTGCATAACATCCGTAGAGTTTATATAAACGATAGAGAAAGGAATGAGTGGCATTCTTTATCGGAAATCACTACAATTGTTTCTACTGATTTTGCACCTGAACTTCATTGGTGAGTTGATGCATAATCATTACTAAACCTCGAAGGTGTAAACTATGCCTCCTCATGTTTTGTTTAATTAAGTCCTTCATCACATCCTCCCATCATTTTATTTTCCGTGATAATGCACAGACATCACTTTAATCCCACTTCATGGGATTCCTATCTCTCTTGATCCAACTGCGTGGTCACATTATTGGCAATCACTTCCTATAGCCATCTTGTTAGTCAATAATCTGTAACCTATATGGGGCAGTAAGAATATGTACAGAGAAAATTTGGATGCATTATAACAGGAGTTCATAGTTTCAGCGTTAAGGTTCATTCTTTGACGTGCGACTCTGTCTAAGGCAATATTGATAAGAATAGTATTATATAAGGAGTACGCTCTTATCATAAAGGATTTTGGCTGCCTTATGAGGAATCGCGGTGGAATGAAAATTGCTATGAAGATCAAAGAATATTTACTGTATTTTAGTTCATTATTATGAATATCAGCTTGAGGTGGGAAGAACCTATCCAATGGTCTTTATTTTGTACGTTGCATCATCTCTGTGTACTGTTCAGTATAGGATGTGAATTCACTGTACACTACGCTCACGATTAGGTTCACTATTAGTAAAAATCTGGTGTCCTTTCTCTGTAAATGTCAATCATTTTTGCAATAAATTTTGTAGAGAATTTTACTGCTAGTAGAACATATGTTATCTCATTTGTATTTTTGGTTTGTTCTTTATTTGAGACCTGAGCTCCTCAATAACACCGTCTGCTATGACTTCTACGTATACTACATCGTTTGCAAGTCGAAATAATTTGCCGAATAGACTTCCTGCTTGATGAGAATACGTTATGTTAAAGATTTTGGCCATCTATTTTTCCAAGGGATATTCGAACTAAGTTTTCAATTCACCCCGTGACACAGCATTGATATTCACGGCACTCGTATTGAATTACTTCCAGAAAACTTTATCAGTAGGTTCAACCTCCATGTCACTTGCTTTCAGACAGGGCTTGAAAGATTTTCTCATATAATATGCCTTGAAGTTTGCTATCAATCCCTGAACCACAGGTTGTAGGCTAGAATTTGTATAGTGGGCGAATTTAAAACTACATATTTTGAGGTTCCGTAAGAGGTTTTTCAAGCGTAAACGATGATATACAGGTGCATATATATATATATATATATATATATATATATATATATATATATATATATATATATATATATATATATATAATAAATATACAAGAATAAGGGCAGGGAATCGTCAATTAGTAATAGAATTAATAATTAACAATTTTGCCAAGTAGTTCAGTATCAAAAAACCTTTATCGGTAAAACCATTTATCATCCTAAATATACAGGGATTAGCATTGAGTTGCTTCTCGAACATACTGAAAATTTAGAAATAGCAGTCAAAGAACTACTGATTCTAAACTACACATTTTTCTCTAAACGGATGGCGACATTTATGGCACAAATAGAACAAAAAAACCGGAGGGAAAAGCAAAAACAAACCTGCAATTAGTTAATTGGATACGACGTTTCACAGTTAAGAGTATAACATTACTCTATTCCGAATCTTCAGCCCAATATTCTGATAAATTTGAAAGTGCCTCTAAAAACTTCACGGTAATTTCTGGCCATGCGACACCAAAAACCAACGAGAGGAAAGGCACTTACGAAACGTCGTATATATATATATATATATATATATATATATATATATATATATATATATATATATATATTCATTTATTGATTTTTTTTATTTATTTATGTGTTTCAGCCAAGTGGCTGCGGTCATGCCGGTGCACCACCGTGATTTTCACGTTCCTTGCATGGCTCTTCTCCCCCACCCGACATGGTCCAGTCAAGAGTTTTGATGGCACATCTGGTGTATAAGAGAATTTGACATAGCTGCGCTAAACTGCGGCTCATTACGAGCCATTGATTCGTCTGGTATCGTGGAGAGGAAAGCGTCAAGTTTTGTCTTGAAGACCTCCGCATCAATGTCCTGCATGTCTCTCAAATGTTTTGGCAGGGCATTGAAGAGCCGAGGTCCTCTGAAACCGAGACTGCTGCAGTATCACGTTATTATGTGAGATGCAGTGGACGGTACCCCTTGACACCATGCAGTGGCGACCCGTGCGGGCATTCCTGTAGTACGTGATACCAAAGTTTGGCACCAGTCCTTCCAGTGTTTTCCATATGTATATTATTACATATCTCTCCCGCCTGCGCTCCAGGGAGTAGAGACTAGTGCCTTCAGTCGCTCCCTGTAGTTCATCTGTTGAACTGTGGCGATATTTTTTGTATAGTGCCGCTGAATTGCTTCGAGTTCTGCTGTCCGCTTAACACTGTGTGGTGACCACAACTGAGAGCAATAGTCTAGGCGGCTCAGAACAAACGTCTTCCAAAGAGTCAACATGACTTTTCGATCCCTTGTACGGAATGTCCTCAGTATCCACCCTGCCAGTTGTCTGCACCTTGCTGTCAACTTGACAATGTGCATGTGAAATGATGCATCACTACACATGTTGATGCCCAGATCTCTTACTGTTTGTGGTTCTGGGATTGCAGTAACTCTAGGCCCTGTGTATGCCAGTTGGGAGATACTTGTGGTCTTGTAGCGCAGTACTTGAAATTTTTTTGCATTGAACTGCATATTATTTTGCTCTGCCCACTCATATATTGTAATTAGGTCATTCTGCAGGCTTACAATATCATCAGGATTCTTTATTGCCTGAGATATCTTTGTATCATCAGCATAGCTAGTGACAGTGGCTCTCCGAGTGACCGTGGGCATGTCCAGAAGGGCCACTATGAACAGTAGTGGCCCCAGAACAGTTCCTTGTGGAACACCGCTCAATATTTGTGTTTCCCTAGATAGTTCTCCATTGGCTGCAACTGTCTGACTTCTACCATTCAGGAAGTCATGCAGCCACTCTCCTAATTTACCAGCTATGCCAAGGTTTCGCAGCTTGTGACATATCAAGCAATGATCAACTTTGTCAAAGGCTTTTGCAAAGTCGAGATATATCACATTATCATTTGAATGCTGAAGTAGCTGCTTCAGGACCCAGTCATAATGCTGCAAGAGCTGCGTGAGGCAGCTTCTACCTGGACGGAAACCGTGCTGGGTCTCATTCAGCAAGTCATTTTCTTCTAGGAACGCAATCAATCTCCTTCTGAGAATGCGTTCCATGACTTTGCTAATATGTGAAGTCAGAGAGATGGGCCTGTAGTTCCCAGCCTCTGCTCTGCTTCCACCTTCATGGATAGGACATATGGTGCCTTCCTTCAGCTTTTTGGGAAGTTTACCATTTGCAAGGAAACTCTGGAATAGTATCCTGAGTGGTCCTGCTAATTCTTGTTTACACGACTTTAAGAGGACAGCTGGGAAACCATCGGGGCCAGTTGCCGAATTTGAGCTCATTTCATTTATGGCAGCTATCGCATCCTCCTCCTCAATGTCGATGTAGGTAATGTATGCAGTCCCCTTCTGCTGAGTGCTATTGTCAAAGAAATCAACTGGGTTCTTTATCTGCATGTGACTCAGAGGAGAGGTGAAGACACTCTTGAATTGTGTACTGAGCACTTCACTTATCCATGTGGGATCTGCAGTCAGTGAGCCATTAGGCAGGAATAGGGGTCCTATCTTATACTGCACCGTAGCAGTCTCCTTTGCAAATCTATAGAAAGCCTTGGGGTTTGTTTTTATGCTTTCTACTGCTCTCTTCTCTTTCTCTGCTCTCTCCTTTTCATGGGAGAGTTTAATTTTGTTTTCTATTTCTAACAGTGTTAGTTTTAATTTAGCCCTCTTCCTGTCCTCCAGTTCTCTATTGAACTGGTTTGAGACCTTTGTTCTGTGTCTCATAAGGATTTCCCTCTCTCTAGCAATTCTATTGGCATGTTTGCTGGTCTTTCTATATGGCACGTATTTGGTGCATATGTCTTGTATAGTTGACATAAAATGACTTAAGTTGAGGTCATTGTCTTGTATAGAAAGGCTGTCATGCCAGTTTTGATTTCGAATCTCTCTGCGAATTGACTTCCAGTCCGCCCTGTGGAAATTCAGGTTGGGTATTGCTTGAGTCCTCCTGGTGGGGTGGGTGTCAGTGGGTTGTCTAGGACCATACATAGTTAATTCTATAATGGTATAATCTGAGAGAGATGTGGGCGTTGTTTTCACATTATGGATTAGGCTCACATTGTTTGTAAACAGAGATCCAAAATATTGCTTCCCCTGGTTGGTTGAAGTATCACTTGTTCCATGAACAGCATGTTGGATAGTTCTAGCAATGATTTTGCCTGGCTTTGTTCATGCAGTGACATCCCAGAGAGGATGTGACCTTCAGGCCATTTAACATTTGGGAGTTTAAAGTCGCCTAGGAAAAGTATATTGATGTGTTGGTCCAGATTTGTCAGGACCTCTTCTATGCGTCTGAAGCTGTCCTCAAATTTACCTTCCTGCTTTGCGGTATTTGGTGGACGGTATGTTGAGCATACAACTACATCAATTTGTTTTATGTTTACTATTAAAGTATCACATACAGAGTTTGAGTGTGATAGTAGTAGTAGGGGTGTGACATCTTCTCGGATGTACATTGCAACTCCCCCATGACTTCTATCCCTTCTGTCTGTTCGGAGTACGGCATACTCTGGTATATTTATCTCCGCATCTGCTATATTAGGTGATAGATACGATTCGGTAAGCACCATGCATATTGCTTGATTGCATGTTACTAGGTCTTTCAAGTATAGGAACTTGTCTTTGCCGCCTGTTCGTGATAGGCCCCGGATATTCAGTAGGAATATGGGTGTGATATCTGTGCAGGGGTTCCTGATGTTAGCGGTGGTCATCCCTGGTCCATCATCTGTGGTGGTCTTGGACAATGGTTCGTGTTGCGTTGACTCTGTGCCCTCTGCATCCACGTTAACTGTTGTACCATTTTCTGGGCCACGCTTAAAAAGCTTGCTGCTCAGCTACTGCAGTTCGTACAGCCTCTGCATATAGCCTTTTTTGATGAGGAGAAGGAATATACGGACTTCTCTCTTTGTGAGTCCTGTTGGTATTCGGTGGATTATGTGTACGTAGATTTAAGCTTTCTGGTCTCCCTTTTCTGCGCTCCAGCTTATTTTGTTGTAAGTGGTTATCTACCTTGTTTAGCTGGTGGTGTTTGGGATGGGCAAATTTGCAGTTTCGTCCCTTATATATATATATATATATATATATATATATATATATATATATATATATATATATATATATATATATATATATATATATATATATATATATATATATATATATATATATATATATATATATATATATATATATATATGTATGTATATATGTATATATATATATATATATATATATATATATATATATGTATATATATATATATATACATATATATACATACATTTATATATATACATATATACATATATATATATATATATATATATATATATATATATATATATATATATATATATATATATATATATATATATATATATATATATATATATATATATATATATATATATATATATATATATATACATGTATGCATGTATGTAAGTATAAACAATCAGTTGTTTCTTATATTTTCTGTATAGTTTATAGTTTGTCATGTATCAATTTCTTATATTACAAACGTTCTTCAATAATCTATTTTAAATATTTTAATCATTTTTTTACTATGCATGGATCTGCTTTTATCACGAGATGAGGATGGAAATATTAGAAGTATTGGGATTTCAATCTCATTCAAAGTGATACTGTTGCCAGAAGAGTGACATTGATATATTAAGGAAGATGCAATCGGCATCGAATCTTTAATCAAATATTTGGCCAACAATCCCTATTCTTTTTATTTGCACTTAAGTCTTGCAAACATTTAAAGTGTTAGCGACTGTCGAATAAGGATAATATATAAATGACATCGGAATGTTTCTATGGTGATAGTCAGAAATATATTCTCACATACATTTACTCCATTTTATGAACAGATACATTGTAAGAGATGAGGACACACACACGAGGGCACTTTCACGGACGTATACAATATACACACACACACACACACATATATATATGTGCATGTCTGTAAATATGTTTGTAACAAGGATGGAACGCTCCCTCGTTGTAATGCAGGAAGCAAAAAAATTTCACATTTTGTATTTCAGAAAAGTCTGCCATAACGTTTGCTGTCCCAACTACACTGCGTGCGCGTGTTTGTGTTTGTGTATGTGTGAGTGTATGTGTGTGGATGCAGCATATTTACGAATTTTATTTTGTTCGGCAAGATACACTATCTCAATTAATTTCAGGATAGAGCCTGCGAGTTCTTCCCTCAATTAAATGTGTCTAGTGTATATGTCAGATAAATTTTATTTATTTTCAAAACTAAAATCGTGAAATGTAATTTCCAAAAGGTATTAACACAACGCAACACTTAGAATTTCACCCAACCAATCGTGTATGTTGCTCTGGATGCATATTCCAGGGCTTGCTCACTCTAGTTTTTGCATACTCTGACCTTGTTTTTTACATGCACGAATTCTACTCACCCATGTCTTGCTAGTACTTTTTAGCAAATGTTACATGCTTCTACGTCAATCCTGTTTTCTCTTCCGTTTATCATTTTAAATATTACACATGATTTTATCCGATCGTTTTCTTGAAGCAGAACATCACTAACTATTTCTAGTTTTACATTTTTAATATTTGTTGTCATTTTTCTTGTTACTAATTTTGCGATTAGATTTCCCTCGTAACTATTCAATGTGTGTGACAAGAAATCTTTAAATTGGAGCGCAGGCAATATTGCAATAAATTTTCCTACGGGTATAACGTTCGACGTTAAGATTCATGTGTGGGAAAATGTATGTACTGTTGCCAAAATAGCTAATCTTGCAACCTCCACAGTGGAAAATATGTAAAATATACGTTTATCAATATGTGTTGCAAGATTCCTGATGTGAAATGGTGTATTAAAATAGATATTGTTGTATTTCGGGATGGTCATGTCTTATTTTTTTTTTTGCCAAATAAACACACGCACTATGTATTTGTTGTGTACTCGTTTATTAGTGTTCTTATTTTAACTCATGTCCATTTTACAGAAGAAAATCAGAATGGAATAAGTGGAGGAAGAGCACACAGGAAAATGAAGTTTCGCTAAAGAGATCACATACTTGTAACGAAAAATTTCCGGACAATGGACATGAGTTCAAATATGGAATATAATAAACCAGTGGAAAACAAATATATAATGCGTGTGTTTATTTGCTCCAAAAAGCAAAAGAAAAAAAATGAACGTCCCGAATTGCAACATTACGTAAAATATATATTACTACACAATTTACCCGAAGCAACAAAACACCATTGGATTCCTTGACATTGCGTTAGGTAGACCACGAAGGAAACTTCAGATTAAAACGTTCCCGAGAGTTTCGTTCGAGAGACGGAACATAATGCACCGTTGAACCTGATAGTAATTCAAGTTAACATTAAAATGCGTATGGCGAGTCACAGAAAGGAAAATTCACTATATTTGATTGAAAACACATGAGGCCGCCACCAATTTATGTTACATGTCACTGTGTCCTAGAATTATTACTTGTGGATACGTTGGATGCACTTGTGAGTTCCGGAACAGATGATGTACCAATTAAGTTATTGAATTTCAACCATTTTCAGACATGTTCACAATACTTTGATTAGTGCTCATTTGTCACTACTCCATCTATGCTTAAAATTTTACTCAGTCGAAGATTTCACTAGATATTGAGTAAATTGGTTAATGTTTGAATCTTTTAATATATGAGACCTTATTTATTTAATGTAATTTCCGTGTGGCTTAATTATCCACTTTGAATAAAAACAGGATTATAAAATAATAGGTTTATTCTTGAACTTTTCTCGTCCATGATTACACGTCATTGTAGTGAAGATTAAAATGCGCAAGTATTAAGAGCAAATGGTGATTTTGACCTAAGGTTTATATCGTGATTAGACACTCGTCGAAATAAAAGATGATAATTGTAAAATCGTTTACCAGTTTATTTTAGTAACCAGGAATAATACTGGGAGTGCTTTTTTATGATTGTTTTCGTGAGTTTTAAATAGAAACGCGTGTAATTCATTTATCTGAGAACATTCTGTATTATCGATGATAAAATGCAATAAATTCCAAAAAAAAAAATTAATAATAACTATAGAACATAAATATTTTATACTTTCAATGTAAATTTTAATTTTAAATTGAATTACATCGTGCATGAACGACTGAAACACCACAAGAGACATTTACTGTCAAACTACTTATATGTTTAGTTCGTTTCCAATGCATATAATCTCAGAATATTAAATAACCTGGATGAGCAAAAGTACATATTATTGTCGTATTTGGCTTGAAACTAATAAAAATATGAGTACGGGAAATATTTTCCATTTTTATACATTTGGGATTAAATGTAAAATAGATTCCTACATTCATGCTATTTGGCAATCACCTATTTGAATTGTTATGAAACGAAAAAAAATATTGTGATGGTATTTTGAGTTCCCAAGCAATGAAATGTTTAAATTTTAGGCATTAGTATCAAATGTTTCCAAGTATTTACTGCTACTTGAAATGTTATAGTGATCTGCTTTATGTAGCAGAACAATGAATACGACCTTGGGGTGTGATTCACTTTAATATGTTTTCAATAATCAAATGCAATAAAAATATTTCGCCAGCTGCCTGGCGACTTCAATCAACGAGATTTGTTTAAAATATATTAAAAGAAAATTGGTTCCTCTTATTTGCACAATCACGTTTATATAATATATTGCGAAAACTATTTTTTGCTTATTCCAATGGAAGCCTTAGCTTGATGTAAAGAAAGAGAAAAGTAACTGGGCATTAAAATATGCCTGGAGCAGTGTTAGGCTTGGAAAGCTACAATAATAAGAACGGTGGGGTGGCGGCATTGTAATATCATCAGCAAAATAAAACTTAACGTGCAGGGGAAAGACCATTGAAAATAGAAAGATCACGGTACACATTCGATAGGATTTGCATGATATGGAGAAAGGATACAGCACTATCAGACACTCGAACTGCCAGTGTTCAGAAACGAAATCTAGATAGTGACCAGATTAAGAAGTTCTTACACCGATTATCTATCGCTGACCCCTTGTATACGTAATAAGCTTAACAAGTCCAGGTCTAAAAGTAACATCTACCGTAAGGACAATTCGAATTGAGTAAAGGTGACAACATATTGCACGTTGCAAAATTTCGTTGGTGATGATTAATCCATTTCACGTTGAATTATTCTGGTGAAGATGAAAGTGAAAACGGTGACGATCTTGTGACACTCAGATACATTCTGAAAGTACAGAATGGTTTCCAGTATTGCAATTTCATTAACAGGATCCTGCATCATTTTACAAATGAAGAATCATAACTGCTTATTTTGTCAGAGAAAAAGATAGACACAGAGGACTCTTTTGAATACTTGTTGAAGTTAAGATGGCGAACTAGTAAAGTAGCACACCAGGAGAAATGCATTGTGCCATTCCTTCACTTAGATTTGAGTTCATATTAACATGAGGTCGACTTTACCTTTCGTAATTTCGGAGTCGATAAAATAAGTTCCATCTGAGCAATGGGGTCGTTGTAGTCAAATTACACGCTTCCCACGAGTTGCTGGCTTTGTGCCAACATTTAAAACTAATGTCGATAAAGTTTAATTATTCTTTTTCCTTCAAGAAACACTTTTCTAAATATTTCTCTATTTAAGCCTTATGCTTTAAAATATACATTACGCCTTAGTCTCCCTTTATTCATCTATATGATTTCTTTCAATGACATCCATGCAGGAAAAGAAATACAATTATGCGCTACAATACAATGCGCACAATCATTTCATTGAAGACATTTTTTGGGGAGCCTTAGAAATGCCATATTGTATTCTACTGACATATAAGAGCGATTAAAAATTAATCTTCGTTCCTTTTAAATAAGAGTATTATCTTTTCTTGTATCATAAAACTATGATTTATTTTCATCGGTTTCATTCGCATGAATATGATTATTTTGGCGATTGATCACAATACTAGCATTTAAATGCACAATTTTGCCCGTAGTGTGATTTTTCCTTTTCAGATCCAGCAATGTCTCTAAAGAATAAGGAAATAAATATGATCAATGAAAGCTTAGCTATTCACTTGAAATTGATAAGATCTAAGCTCAAAAAACTAATTGAAATAACGAGTGTTTGCTTCAACAATATTCAACGAAAGAACTCGATGTTATCTGTTCATAAAACTGTGATGTTACTGATTGCTCAGATCCTGGTGACATGAATATCGTTTAAAGATCTCCTCTAAAGCAATATTTATTACATGATGGAGAGAGTACTACTTCAATTTCAGAGATTGATGTAGGTCGTGCAATATCGAACATTAATCTATAACTATAAAAATAAGATCGCTAATCTTTGAAATCTTTTTATGCACGTTGTCTAACTTCACATTTTATTGAACTGATATTCAAAACCTTTCGTTTTTGTTTTTTTAGTTTCACTTACGGAAGCTATCCTACTTTTTATTATGAATATTATGATGCTTTCCAGGCACAAGTGTTAAAAGAAAAACAATTGCACGCGTTAATTAAGTTAATTTTCAACTCCTACTTCAATACATCCGAAATAACAAATACAATTAATACTTGCCATTAAATTCATTTCCAAACCCTGTTGAAAGATATAAATCATGTTCACACTTTCAATCATAAGTATATTCAAATGATAATGAATACAGCACCATAGATAGAGTAAAGAATCCATCCTATCGTGAGTAAGCCTACTTAATTATATAATAGATAATTTATATTACGGAGGTTAAAATCTATTTGATTATTCATTTGGCCTCTGGTTCAGCCATATTCGGCAAATTCTTTTCCTCACATTTTGCGAGTGCATCAATGACATGCCCTCTAATAAAGGCCTGCTTCTGGTGCGTCTGTCTCCTTTACAAATCCTATATTTGTATTCATAAGAATTTAAATGGAAATTTGTGTTTGTGGGTGTGTGTGTGTGTGTGTGTGTATGTGTGTGTGTGAGAGAGAGAGAGAGAGAGATAGAGAGAGAGAGAGAGATAGAGAGAGAGAGAGAGATAGAGAGAGAGAGAGAGAGAGAGAGAGAGAGAGAGAGAGAGAGAGAGAGAGTTTGTGTGTGTGTGTATCATTGAGACCATTGCCTTTCAGACTCGCTGACAATGACTGTATGTTCTTATATAAATGTAGCAATTCACGTGACTGAGAATGTGCTGTTTTGGTAGTTTAGAAAATGATGCCTTTTCTTTATTTATCAGTTACTACTCAGCAGTAAAAAATGCAAAAGCCTAATGTAATCTGCTCGATTCCACAATAGTGAGTTGCTTTTAGAAATACTTAAAGTTGTCCAATTTAGATAAATCTACAGCCTTTCAATTAAGTTAATTCGGAAGAACAGAAACTTTGACGATGTGGCAGAAGCTGTGCATCTTGTAACTAACACTCAAGCGACAGAAATATAACCCCCTACATGTAATCTGAACAGGATATAACGGCTTTACGGCTTTGCATTTTATTTCTGTAATCAATGCATTATGTGTATTTATAGTTGTTGAACTAATAATTGCATACAACAATATATTTCTCCTGTTAAATACTTCAGTAAACCCGTTTATTACCAGTCTTGGGGGACCAAACTTTGGCGTTGTCAGTTACACAAACGGGACGCCACTGCATATTACCGAAACATTCAACAATGCCATCAGAATACAGGACCAGATATCGAAAACTCTTGGCTTCAATGGGCCGACAATTCTTCAATATCCGCTCACAAAGCCTGAAAGACCTTCATTGCGTGAATGTAGACATTTTCAAAATAAAACAGGATTTTCTTCTGTGAAGGTTTCCCGATGAACCTACCTCAAGGCAAGAAACACAGATGAGGGCAACAAAGTCAAACTCCCTCACCAACCAAACATCACATGCTAGAGGAAGTCTATTGAAAGTGTAGCAAGCAAACGTCGGTGCCCCAGCATGGCCGCAGTCTTCGGACTGAAACTAATAATAAAAACAAATAAACATGTAAAAACTGCTAACATCATGAGTTTAAATATGCAACCTAGTGCACTAAAACATGTGTCAACTCAAATCTAAATAATTGTTGAGAGAATTTATTTAGGCCTAGCTTTTACTGCATACCTTGTTTAAAGAAACACGGACAATGAGGTACATGTGTGAGCTGAGAAACCTTGTGACCAAAGATGGATATTTAGTGGAGGAGATGTATTACAATGTAGAGCAAGATACTGATTGTGAAACGGAATATAATTATTAACAGTTGAAGTACCACGACTATAACGTTTGATCTCGAAAGAGAATAACAGAAATGTTGATGGTGGATATTACATTTGCTATGCTATATGAGTTTAATTTTCCTAAATTTTGGTGTGCAAATGTCACACTTTTTATTGGTTTTGTTTATTCTCTCAACACTTACAATCTATTTTCTAAGAGAAATATTATGGGAACCAGTGAAATTCATGTATTTATCAAAATCGTTAATGCTATCAAAGAAATCGAGTTACCACCTACAGGTAACAAAACTGCGTGATGTTCTCAGATTTCCTGAAATATTCTCGCCTGTCTAGCATATCTACAAATTCAGCAAATAATATATTGACATAAATTATAATTGTGGCATTTCATTATCACGCACGCAATATCCTACACTGCAGAGGAAAGAGAATTACATATTAAATGCTCATTATTGCTATTGAATTTTAAGCAGAATTACTCGTTATTGTAAGACATCACGCATTGAGTTGCCATTCACCTATATGATATTACTACAGTATTTAAATAAAAAAACAAAAAAAAAATAGAACATTAGTCAGCAATTTCAATAGCTAGTATTCCACATTACAGACGCGGCGGATACTGAAAGAGAATAATGTACCAAGTAACTGTTTGTATATTTGAACACTCAATCCTTCCAAACATCGAATATGTTTTATATGTCAGGAAATACCCGTATCCATTTCTACATAAAACGGGCTCCAATGTAAACGTTCGTAAAGAAGGCAAGAAATGAAATCTGATTAAAAGATTTCTTATTCTTTCTGAAATGGGACCTACACAATATGATCATTATTAAGAAAGAGGAGATTCGTAAAGTGAAACAAATACAGAGAGAATACATGATGAATACGTAATTTGATTCAAGATATTAAATAATACCAGACATAAATGCAGTCGTGAACGAAATACCGATGAAGCTGGTAACTAACTTAATTAAAATTTAGTTGGACAACGACACGATCGTTTTATATAATGTTATATTTTACAGAACAATATATCAAATATAACAAAAAAATTGGAATATATACGGTCGATATAAAAAAAACGAAGGTGACAGTTTTATCAAGTATCTGTTTCATTTCTGTTGTGATAATACAAGTCTAGATTTCACTAATGAGAGTTTAGTCATATATATTTTCATTTCTGAACAGTAAATGTATGTGGAAATATTTAATCAGCATTTTTCGACTAAGAACTGAATTTACTTACACACAACGTAAAATATTTTTGACAGCATTGCAGAAATTGTCGTTTTGTCATTTAATTCAAACACGAATGAGGCCATAAGTAGATGTATAGATATACGCACGTACATACCTATGTTTTCCTTTTCTCTTGGAATTTCCACCGCCACCTGTTTCTCACGAA
The DNA here is from genome assembly GCF_046866305.1 of Octopus bimaculoides. NCBI lineage: Eukaryota > Metazoa > Mollusca > Cephalopoda > Octopoda > Octopodidae > Octopus > Octopus bimaculoides. Next base: position 38,605,922 of record NC_142932.1, read on the forward strand.
GACATTTGCTCGAATCTTAAAACCAACTTTCTCTCCTTCCTTGGTCGTCTGCTAATACTTTGCCTGTACCATGTCCTACGGTTGTTGCTTTGTTTCTTGTGTTTGTTCGTTTATATATATATATATATATATATATATATATATATATATATGTGTGTGTGTGTGTGTGTGTGTGTGTGTGTATGTGTGTGTGTGTGTGTGTGTGTGTGTATACGATGTGCTTCTTTGAGTTTCTGTCTACCAAATCCACACACACGGCTTTGGTCGACCCGAGGCTATAGTAGAAAACACTTTCTCAAGGTGCCACGGAGAGGGACTGAACGTGGAACCATGTGCTTCGTAAGCAAGCTACTTACCACACAACCACTCCTAACCCTATATAAAGACTATGCGGAGGGTAAATTGTTGCAATCTTATATCTTATATTTTGAATTTCGCGCATGCGCTTGGTTCGTTTTTGATTTTGTTCAAATTCCGCCGAGGTTGACTTTGCCTTTCATCCCGTTGGGTCCGATAAATTAAGTACCAAGACTGAAGCAAAACTTGTTTTAGGAGACTTCGTTACTACACAAATGTTGAAAAAAAAAAGAAAAAAACTATAGTGATTTTAACTCACAGAATTCAATTATTAAACATTCATAATTGGAATAAATGAATAAAATTGAATAGTAAGTATTTATGGAATTTTGAGTTATTGTCAGGTAACTTTTGGCCAACCCTGTATATAAACAAGTAACGTAAATTAGTTTCTGTAAGTTTAGCGTTTTTCAATGTTGTTTTTCCTTAGATTTTTGCGGACCAGCAAAATCAATAAAAGGTGCTCAGATCATTTGACTATAAACTGATTTGAAAAAGGTCTTGTGTGATGGTAATTTATATTAACTTATATCTTTTAGTATCTTTAAGCTACCCTTATAGAAAGTATATCAAAATTTATTGAAAACCATTCATCAGTAAGCTTGATTATATCCTGAATTTAGAAGAAAAGAAATGGTCAATAAATTTCGCTTTATTTGCTTGGAAACTTTCGTGTCATCGATACTACTAATTGCTTCCTTTGTGTAGAATGGACTTGAGATAGTTCATTATACACAGCAGCTATTTCTGTTAATGTCCAGAACATATATAATTAAATTATAAAATATCATATATATTTATGTCTAACCGACCACTCGCACGCACGCATGAGCGCACACACATACACGCACGCACGAGCGCACACACATACACGCACGCACGCACACACACACACATCATATGTGTTTATGGATGGGATGCAATGTGTTTATATGTGTGTGAATGTATGTATAAAGATATATGTATATATGTACATATGTATGTTAATATATGTATAAATATATATATATATATATATATATATATATATTTGTGTACATATAGATATATACATTTAAGTGTGTGTGTATCATATATATATATATATATATAAACATATATATACATGTATATGTATATATATATATAAACGTATATGTGTATACATGTACATACATATATATATATATATATATATATATATATATATATATATATATATATATATATATATATATATATATATATATATATATATATATATATATATATATATATATATATATATATATATATATATATATACACATACATATAGAAATATATATACATATATACACACTTATGTATATCGTAAAGTAACTATTTGCAAATAAGAATAGATATGAATGTATATATATTCGTACAGGTCTGTATGTGTGCACGCGTGTGTATACACGGGTTTATCGTAACAATATGATGCTATTCGTCTATCTTTATTGCTAAATACTGTTCTTTCTCCTCCAGTTAGTAATTGACACAATCTCTTATGAATTCTGAGACTTATCTGCCGACAGTTATTTTCTAATTACACAATTCATATTTATTCATATTTTCGAGGGTGAGTTATTAATGAGTTCTAGTTTTAGAACCAGCGCCATCTTGGTGATATATTGGACAACAGCGAATCACCCGACAGTTTGATATTACTTAATAATTGTGTAGATATCTGTCATTGATATTCTTACAAATCGATAATATTTGTGTGAGTATTTCTGCATGTTTGTATGCAGAAATTTGTGTCTTTCTGTATGCGTTGGTGTGTATTCGTTTCACCACATTTGTATTTTTGAATTTATATTTGCCATCTTGATTTAAATATTGTTGGTGAAACATGGCGCACACCTTTCTATAAAGAAGATTATCAATATTACGAAAACTGTAATACGATTCCAGTTTTCCATTTAGATAAAGAAAAGCAATATTGTTAGATTCCTACACTCGATCGCAAGAAAGGCACCGTATTCTAAATGCCTTTTCTTGATACATCAAACAGTTCAACATTTCAGCTGTTAAGTTTGTTGTAGTTATTTAGCGATCCCTATAAGACACATGTATTTATAGTTTATATAGTAAAGGTTCTGCTACACTGTAAAATTATTAAGCAAGTTTATATTCTATATACTTGTCACAAAATACCCTCGCACTGTCAATGGTCGATCAACCACTCTATTTCATTACCCCTTTTATACGGTAAACGCACTGTCCTCGATCGCATGCTGTACAGAAGAGGCATAACTATATATATACTGCGTGAAAACAGATTTTCATTCTGATTTTGAGGATAAAACTAAACGTTGGGACATGTCACAAGATGAACAAACCTTGGTATTGCTGGGAAATTGGAAGAGTGGCTTCATGAGTTTCTGAAGGGCGGGAGTCAGGCAGTTATAGCCAATGGTGTTCATTCTGAAGGGACACCAGTTCTCAGCGGATTCCCATAGGGGCCACTACTATTGTGGTGGCCCTCTCAGACATGCCCTCCGCTGTACGGTCAGCCAATCTGACCTGTTATTCTGGCGATACAAAAGTTTAGCAGACAGTTAGGAAACTAGGGGACATCATAAATCTGCAGAAAGAACTGAATGAAATCTACAAATGGGCTAACAAAATAACATGCAGTTAAATGCTATGAAATTTCAAGCACTCCACTAGCGGTCCAACGCCAGACTTAAACAGGAATACACTGGACCAGAAGGTAATAAGATCCCAGAGTTAGAGTCGGTGCGTGACCTAGGGGTTCACATGAGCAATGATGCAGCATTCCATGTGCATATTACCAAGATGGCAACATTGCAGGCGAGTGGCTGGCTGGATTCTGAAGTCATTCAGAACCAGGAAAAGAGAGTCCCTGCTACTCCTATGGAAGACTTTCGTTCTCAACCCCTTGGAATACTGCTCCTAACAATGGTCGCCAGGGTTGTGAAGCAAACTCGAAGCAATTCAGTGCCAATACGCAAAGATTGACTCGATGCAAAAATTGGGCTACTGGGAGAGACTAAAGTAGCGGAGTTCTATTCCCTGGAAAGAAGACGAGAGAGATATGCAGTGATATATATTTGGAAGATCTTCGAAGATGTAGCTACCAATTTTGGAATTGACAACCATACCAATCCTCGAACTGGACGGCACCGCATCATTTCAGAGATCCCGTCTCCCTATCTAATATAAGTACACAGTACTACAATAGTCTGGGTATCAAGGGCACGCAAGTATTCATGATCCTTCCAGGTAACTTTAGAGATCTATATGGAAATGATGCGGACGTTTGCAAGGAACGTTTGGACAGTTTTCTATCTGAGATAGGAGACTCAAAGAGGAGCAGTTATGGCCAACTCGCTGCTTCACCAACAACGATACCGGAAGCAACACCGAGTAACTGCAGGTGGTCCTATTAGCAAGACATCGGTCCTGGGATTAAACCAGTAAAATGTAAAAGATGAACGATAAAAGACATGTATATATACGTAAGTATGTAAATATGTATAACTTTCATCTTATTTTTCCTCCTTTCGTTCAGTCAACTGCAGCCGTATTAAATGCCACGCAACAAAAGAGTACATATTTTTAAAGGCCTGGCTACTATTCTATCGGTCTCTTTTTTTCCGACACGTAAAGTTTTGCGCGTACATGGTGGCTATATACTGACATAAATACACACGTACACACACACACACACACACACATACACACACACACACACACACACACACACACACATGCACACACACACGTATTTTTATTTGACGCGTTTCCTTCACTCTCCGTTTACCAAATCCAATCAGGAGGTTGCAGTCGGCCTGAGTCTATAGAAGAAAATACTGCACTGAGGTGCCAGGCACGATAACTGAACTCGCTATCATATACTTGGAAAGAACTAGAATAGAAAATATTACAAATATTTCATTTACTGGACAACATTGATTGCTTCCTTTATAACATCATTATAACTTTCCATCTTTTCTCTCAGGAATGCAAACAATTACAAAACTTCAATAATTATTCTATGAAAAATTCATTATTATTGCTTTCCTGAAACATTACAAAAATATTATTAGCTGTTGCATTGCCGTAATATAGAACGTTGCTATATTATTTATCTAACTGTTCAACGGCCCATATATTTTATAGATACCTTCCTACAAAGCAACAAAACTACAAACCTGTATAAACTACATACTGCATACACGCGCGCGCGCACACACACACACATATGCACACAAATCTAGTCACGGAGAAAACACCCCAAAGCTCTCTCTCTCTCTATCTATCTCTCTCTCTTTCTCTCTCTCTCTCTCTCACTCTCTGACATACATACATTTATATGCATATGTATACCTATGTGTGTGTACATATATGTAAGGGTATGGATACATGCGGTGAGTATAGATATATATATTATATACATGTATATACATATATATTAATATATGGATATGTGTGTGTGTGTGTGTGTGTGTGTGTGTGTGTGTGCGTGTGTGTGTGTGTAGGCGCGTGGCTTAGTGGTTACGTTGTCAGCACCATGACCGTAAGATTGTGGTTTCGATTCCTGGACCGGGCAACGCATTGTGTTCTTGAGTAAAACTCTTCATTTCACGTTGCTCCAGTCCACTCAGCTAGCAAAATTGAGTAACGCTGCAATGGACTGGCGCCCCGTCCAGCAAGGGAACACATACGCCATTGAAACCGGGAAACTAGGCCCATGATCCTGGCTAGTTCTTAAAAGGCCGCATTTATTTATTATGATATATTTATATATATAGTATATGTTCTAACGTCCTGTAACCTGATACGCATCTATATACACATGTAGATGTAAGTATATACATATATGTGTGTATACATGCATATATATTCTTTGTATTATATATATATATATATATATATATATATATATATATATATATATATATATATATATATATATATATATATATATATATATATATATATATATATATATATATATATATATATATATATATATATATATATATATATATATATATATATATATATATATATATATATATATATATATATATATATATACACAGGAGTGGCAGTTTAATAAGTAGCTTGCTTACCAACCACATGGTTTCGGGTTCACTCCCACTGCGGGTCACCTGGGGCAGGTGTCTTCTACTATAGCCTCGGTCCGACCAAAGATCAAGTGTAAATAGTGGAGATGACAACCGATTTAAGACTTTTTAATGAAGGTCAGTCATTCTGAGTCTACTAATTACCTTCTTTATGTAGGAAATAGTAACATTTCTGTTGAACAAAGCCGAGGTAAAAATGAAACTACCCAATGACCTGTCTCTTCAAAGTGATACTCTTTCAGATCTATTTGATTTTGTATATGCTAACCTCAAAAATATCTTCACCAATCCTGTGTGACTTGCAAATACAACCATTGACACTCCAACAATTTGTGAATGATTCCCTGGTGATCTAAGAATATACAGGAGGTTTTACCTTGACGTGCAACAAGACGCAAGAACAGACTTTTGAACAATCTGGAATATATCTTCCTACACAATCCTTCTCACATGGTCATCTGCATGTTGCATTACCTAGAGTTCGATAGAAGGCTAATGTAAAACTATTGGCATAGACAAATGGAAACTGTATGATTACTGACAATTGTGCCTGCAAGGAGATACTACTTTAAAGCTGAATATGCTTTTTAGCAAATTTCAGTAAATATAATTAACATATAAATTATATGTAATGTAACATATTTGTGTGGGATTAAATTGTTTTGACATATTTTAACTCATTTCGAATGAATGATATCGTTATATTAGGTCAATTTAAATTTGGGTATATCTAAAAATGTAAGGAAACGCCATTCCCATATGTTCTCACAGAACCAGATTGTGTGTGTGTGTATGTGTGTGTGTGTGTGTCCGTCCATCTATCTAGCTATCTATGCACACCTATGTACGTTGTACCAATTATTAATGATAAATGCCTATAATACATTCACTCTTTAAATGACTGCGATAAAATAACGAACGTAATATTTACTAAGCGATTGAGCACCATTATACGAAGACATGTTTAGACGTAACATTTCATAAAAATTATTAGAATAGGGAATGAAATGGGGAAATAATATCGACGCAAGCAGAAGACTGCCCGGAGGGAGGTTTTTCTTCCAGTATTTATATATGTATATATAATTATATACTTATGTATATATATAATTATATATATGTGTGTGTGTCTGTTAGCATGCATTAATTATTATTATTATTATTATTATTATTATTATTATTATTATTATTATTATTATTATTATTATTATTATTATTATTATTATTATTTTATAAATGCATGTATATATGTATTTATATAATTATATATATATATGTATGTGTAAGCATACATTAATTATTAGCGATGGAAGCAGTATTAATACAAAAAGTTACTCTTTATACCCAACTTAACCTGAATGCCAATAAGTGTGTGTGTGTGTGTATATTTGTGTATGTTTGTGAGTGTGTGTATGCGTGTGTTAACATTGTTATGTTCAATTCGATCAGCTCCAACATGTTTGTGTATAACTACCCATAAACCTATGGAAAATAGAAATCATTATTTAAAAGGTCAGGCATTTCACCTCATAAATTAAACTTTATTTGTTTCAGCATCCTTTTTAGTAAGATTAACGTCACATCTATTATCTCAATACAATTCCTCCGATTCTTATATTACCATTATAGAAGCAATGTTCAATAATGTCATCGTTACTGTTTGTAAGCAAAATAGCTTACATTATGTCTACGTGCTGATGGACCATGATTAGGCTACGAATTACAAACTAATTCTGTTATCTGAAATTTGAAATCCCAGTTATCTTACAAATTTGAGACAATTTCGTAGCTATTTCATTTCGCGAAGTCCAAGATAAGGAAAATTTCATTAGCAGTATGACAAGATGAAGAAATAGAAACGATAGACTTCGTTGAGAATTTTCGTATTAACGTGAAAATGAACTATTTAAGTCGTTGAATTATCTGTTATATAGAAGTCGTTCACTTGTTTAGAATTGTGGTGAGGTATTGCTGTTAAGATAAATTTGTATTGTTAGTGTGGCGGATCTGCATATTCGATGTCTGTATATGCTTCGCTACACACACACACACACACACACACACATGCACACACACACATACACACACACACACAAACACACACACACACAAACGCACACACACACATACATACGTAGATATATAACTGTCTCTATCTATCTATCTATCTCTCTCTCTCTCTATTTATCTATCTATGTATCTATCAATCTCTCTCTCTCTCTCTCTCTCTCTCTCTCTATATATATATATATATATATATATATATATATATATATATATGTATGTATATATATATATATATATATATATATATATATATATATATATATATATATATATATATAAATATATATATATATATATATATATATATATATATATATATATATATATATATATATATATATATATATATATATATATATATATATATATATATATATATATATATATATATATATATATATATATATATATATATATATATATATATATACATGTATATACTGATATACATATTTATATATATAAATATATACATATATATATATATATATATATATATATATATATATATATATATATATATATATATATATATTTATATATATAAATAAATCGGTGCCCATCTATATAAATATGTATGTTTGTGAATAGACTGAGTTTCAAAGGCTCACAGATCTTCATTGTCCTCCTATAAAGCCTGGGAGACCTACATGGTGGGGAATTGAGCATCTTCAAAACAAAACTGTATCTCCTTCAGTCAAGAATTCTTACCTCGCGGCAAAAAACGCATATGAAGGGAGCAACTCCCACGTTCACCCATTGTTACATTTCAGAATAGACTTACTAAAAGTGTAGGAAATCAAACGGTGGTGTCTCATCATCACCGAAGGTCTTCTGTCGAAGCTAGTAAAAAAAAAGAAAAGATAAACAGGCAGAGAGACATATACGTACATACATACATACATTCATGCATACATACATACATACATATATACATACATACATGCATACATACAGGCATACAAATATATATATATATATATATATATATATATATATATATATATATACTTTAATTCATTTATCTACCTCAGTCAACGGCCCTGCATTTATATGAAGTTAATTACGTTATAACTTGATATTAGCTAACAATATATAGATAAGTTCTATCTTACATGATTATACTTTTAACTATATGCATGCACACACACCAAATGCACGCACACGTATTTAAATATAGTTGATGTATACACCTTAAAAAAAAAATGGCACGGTAATTATCCGCTCAGTTGGTAACTGGTAGTTAAACATTCGCATTATTAGCTTTTACAGTTTAAGGCAGGCGCGCTGGCAGAATTGTTTGCACGTCGGGCAAAATGCTTACCAGCATTTCCTCTGGCATTACGTTTTAATTTCAAATTCTGCCTAGGTCGACTTTGCTTTTCATCCTTTCGGGGTCGATGAATTAATTACCAGTGAATAACTGGGATCGATGCAAGCGACTAGTCCCCTTCCCACAGATTCCAGGCATTGTACCTTTAGTAGAAAATATAATTTTTTTCAGTTAAACTTATATTGATGTACACAACACGCATTCACACAAATGCACACATATATCTCTGCATAATGATGTACTCTAAGGCTTTTATTTTAAAAGATCAAAATGTCTTCTAGAGAAATTCAAATATAAACACAATATTTTTCAATTTCAAGCTGACGCGTAAAAACACTTACAGAAGTAGATAATTGCATTCAAATTTTCTGTTTATTCGTTTAAGTTTGCGATAACGTTCACTTTGTATAGAAAACAGTTTCGAAATTAGATAAAAGCTTGAAGATAACAACATTACAAGGCGAGAATAATGTATTTTGCTGAAGATTTACAAATAATTCTAATCTCCTGCCCTTCTTTAAGATGAACCATACATACTAGTGGAAGAGAATACAGAGAGTTGTGTTGAGAATATATTAGAAATTATACTGTTTCGGGTATATTTTATCATTAATAACCCTTGCTAACGGACAGCTATTAGTTATTCTTCGTTAATATGTTGCCTTCTTCGCCTTCACTCTAATACTTCTATTTTAAACATTTATTTGGGAATTTCTTGGAGCTGGTTGAATATTAAATAAATCACATATGTCCTTTAATATTGATGTAAGAAATCTTTCCTACAAACAGACGCCATTTTAAGTTCTGGAATACTTAACTGCGTCTGATAATGTTAGATAATAATTAAGGTTAAACGGTTGTAAAACCACTCTGTGTTACATTTTTGGATACCCGCCATTTATTTGAATATCTTATAAATAAACAGTAAAGTTGTGTCTGTCTATCTATCTATCTATCTATCTATCTATCTATCTATCTATCTATCTATCTATCTATCTATCTCTTCTCACGGACGTGCTGTCACATCGGCTGCGAAGGTAAACGTTTATTTGACCTTTTACTGTCCACATTTTGTTGGAATTTTTACATAATTTTGTTGCGAAGCACCTAGGCTTCATTTGTGTGTATTTTCAAGGGCAGGAATTGACCCCCAGGGGCAGTTTCGGCCCTAGCAAAATACAAAAATTTCCTTCTTGACATTTGAAAAATGTCGAGAAACATAATTTTGGAACGCTTGTCTTGTTCTTTTGACAAGCATTTCCCGAGGCTTCAGATGCCAGAAGAGAAAAAAGAACAGAATAGCGCGTGCTCATGCAGTGACACGAACGCAGTTGCTATAAACGTCACAAAGACTGTGAGTACAGCTACTAACAGCCCTCTCACCACCACCACCACCACCACCACCACCACCAACACCAACAACAAAAACAAAACTGTAACCAAGGTTACAAAACCATGCGTGAAAACCGTCACAAATGTCTCTGACGTAAGCACCACTGCTGCTGACGCCATCATCACCACCACCAACGACAACAACAACAACAACAACAACAACAGCAACAACGACAACAACAACAACAACAGCAACAACAAGGAAGTAAAGTTATCGGCCGTCAGCAATGACACCATCACCTGTTCAACAAACTCTGCTGCCACTACCACCACCTTTGAACCAGGCAGTACATACACCAACATAAACAAAAATATCCAGAAGAACATGTCCGCCAGCACAACAAAAACAAATTTCGCAAATGCTTTAAAGGAAAAAAGAACAACAGTGACATTCACACAAAAACAAATAAAAGACACAAAATCCCTTCTTACGAAAGAAGGAGATGATGTCAGAATTAACATCCCAAAAGATATTATAGAAATGAAAAACAAAAAGTGCATCATTTATAAACTGGTAAACACAAAAACCAGACGTGTAGAAAATGTTAGCACAGATAAAATTGAAGTTTGTCTTAAAAAAATTTGGCCTTATCAGAATCATGTCACCTGGGGAAGGAAATTCGGAACGGTGCAAGTAAGGTTTCTGGATGAAAATTTAGCTAAACAATTTTCGACACTCTCTCTCCGCACAGATGACTTGGTAATGATACCGAGTTATCTAGGACAGAGAGTGACCAAAGTTATGATAAAAAATGTGCCATCGGAGGTGGACACCCAATGGCTGATATCGGCCGTGTGCCTGGAAATGGAGGAGGCAAATATTTTGGAGATTACGGTCGGAGAGGAAAAGAACTGGGGAGGGAAAAATCTGGAAATCCTTCTCCACATCACGGAGGAAGCTTCACAGAAAATTCCTCCAAACATTAGATTGGCAGAGGACCACAAGCTGTATGTGGTGGTAGAGGGCAGGCGACCTCGCTGTTACCTATGCAACAGCGAAGCACATCTAAAAAAGGACTGCCCTCTGGCCGCTAAACAAAAACAACAACAACAACAACAACAACAACAACAACAGAAGCAACTACCAAATACCCCCAACAGAAAAACCTTACTACCAACACCACCAGCAACGCAAAAAACAACAACAGAAATATCAGCAATAACCACAACAGAAAAGACAACAGAAACTGCAAAAACAGAAGAAAAAAAAGAAAATTCCAAGACTGCCTCTCCCTCCCCCATATCACATACACCACACATAAATAACAAGGAGCCAACATCAATAAAAACAGCAACACAAACATTCACAGAAACACACACAGACGCACAAAATTTGCCGTTACCTCTTTCTGACTCCTCAGATCTCCCATCATCCGATGAAGAGAGTGGGGAGGAGTGGAAAATAGCTACGAAAGGAAAGAGGAAGCGCAGTAAGAAGAAAACAAAACAAAATGCAAACACAAACAAAGCAGGGAGATTCACATCTCCCGAAAATACTACTAACACCAATAGTAATATAAAAAAAACAATGCTAACAGCAATAGACAGTACAAACACAGAGTTGATGAATTACATCAACTCTAAAACAAACATCACAAATAACTATATCAAAACCAACAACCACCCACGTACAACACCGCCAAAACACATTAAAATTATTCATGTAACACCAGCATTACACAACACAATAAAATCCCTCTACCCCAACTCGGTAGGGGGATTCCAGAAATATTTGTGCAAGAAATTGTACAATAGCCTCCTTGGTGAAAAATCCAAGGAGGAAACAAAACTTTCTAACGGCAAGTAACACTCTGTTCTTTTGTTTTGTGCTTTAAAGCACACGTATAAATAGAATCATGGTGAAGATTGGTTGTGTGAATGTGCGTGGCTTAGGGTCCCCTTGGAAACAAGGGTACCTCTTAAATGACATCAAGTCACACAATTTGGATATCATAGCCATTAGTGAGACCAGACTCCATGAACCGCGGGCCCTAAAGTCCATGTTTGGCGGACAGTTTAACATTTATTTTTCTCCCTGTCTGCCGAGGATGGGCGGTAGTGGCACGGCGGTTCTTTTTCGCAAGAGTCTGGATCTCCAAGTAAAGACGATATTTACGGACCCGGAGGGTAGACTGGTTGTCCTAGATGTGGACGGCAGCGATGGAGGCGCTTTTCGGTTGCTGGCAGTTTATGTGCCTCCTTTAACAGGTCGGTCAGACTTCTTTCGACGTCTAGAAGTATTCCTGGGAACGTCTCGTCCCTTACTTTTAGTGGGGGATTGGAATGCTACCTTGGACACGCATCTAGACTACGTGGGGAGTGACAAAAGTAGAAGGGGATGCAAAGGCCTCATAGACCTGCTCAGACGCTTCCAGTTGTCTGACAGGTACCGACTCGACCACCCAAATGTGCCAACGTGGACTTGGAGCAACCGCATTGGGTCGTCGAGATCGTATCTAGATAGGATAGTGTGTAGGACAAGAGATAGAGATAGTTTAGGATGTCCACAGTTCCACATAGTCAGCTACACGGATCACAAACTTGTGACGTGTACGCTAGACTTAGATAAGGCACATAGGCAGGGTCCCGGTTACTGGAAACTAAACGCGTCTTTCCCGTCGAGACAGGTTTTCAGAGACCGGATTAGCACGTTAGTAAAGAGGGCTTTGACGGGAGCCATCGTCAACAACAAATGGTGGTTTGCCCTCAAGAGAGCAGTGAGGGCGGAAGCAATAAGGTATAGCAGGGCACTAGCTGTAGAGAGGAACAGAGAAGAGGGGGAGCTAGTGATAAAGTTAGAAGAGGCATTGCGAAGTGGCATCGCATCCGACGTTTTAGCGGCGAGGTTGGCCCTCGACCAACACTTCAATGCTAAACACGAAGGGTGTGCTGTCAGGGCAAGGATGCGTGCTCTGAGGAATGAAGGTGTTGGAGCCGCACGAGAGGCCCGGGTGGCGGAGGCGCAGCGGGGTAACAGAGCCACCATCCGGTCTCTGGTAGACGAACAGGGGCGCGAATTGCTCGAGCCGAGCAAGATGTGCGAGGCGTTTCAGCGGCATTTTGCCCGACTGTTCGGGAGGAGTGGCGAGCGAGAAGGCAGGGTGGACTTTAGTGCCTACCTGCACAGCTTGCCACGACTCTCGGCAAGAGAGGCGGAGTGCTGCGAAGGGGTCATCACGGCGGAGGAGGTGAGGGACGCGATGGCGGGTTGCTCGACGGACAAATCTCCGGGTTTGGATGGTCTGCCCTACGAGCTTTACAACTGTATGCCAGACTTGTTTGGAGAAGTCTTGGCGGTCGTGTACTGCAACTGGCAGCAGAACGGGAGCATTCCCGGTTTTGTGAGCCGAGGAGCGGTAACGCTGCTGAAGAAAGATCCAAACAAGGGGGACGCCATAGATAACTTTAGGCCCATCACTCTGCTCAATGCAGACATGAAAATTTTGGCCAAGGTGTTAGCCAAGCGGTTGGCGTTTGTCATCGAGAAACTGGTCGGCACGGAGCAGACGTGCGCCGTGCCGGGCCGGAGCATCCATGACAACCTCCATCTGATGCGCTACATCATAGAGAGGGTAGTTAAGGAACCTGGCATGGGTGGGGCCCTGATCAATTTGGATCAATCGAAAGCTTTCGATAGGGTAGACCATCGATACTTGGAGGCCGTCCTCGAAGCGGCCGGCTTCGGTCCCGTTTTCCGCGGCTGGATGGCTGCCTTGTACACAGGCATCCGTTCGGTTGTTCGCGTCAATGGACGTCTATCGGGACCCTTCGACATTGCACGTTCGGTTCGTCAGGGATGCCCCCTGTCGCCGCTCCTGTACGTATTGACTCTCGAGCCACTACTGCGGAAGCTGGCGACGCTGAGGGGCATCCCGCGAGAACTGGGGTGCGGGACGAGCGTGTCGGCATACGCGGACGACGTCACCGTCATAGCGTCTAGCCACGAGCACATCGAGCTTGTCGGCGAGACGCTGAAAGACTACGAAGCGGTGACGGGAGCGAAAATCAACCGGGATAAGTCGGTGGGTTTGCTGCTCGGCACCTGGAGAAGCAAGCCCATACCGTCCGGCAGCGCCTCAGTAGTGGGACGCTGGACGGACGGTCCGGTCAAGTTGCTCGGAGTCTGGTTCGGTCCGGACCTGCAAACGGAGAAGAACTGGGACGAGATAACGAGTAGGGTGGCCACTCTCTGCCGGCAATGGTCCGAGAGGAAGCTGTCCCTAAAAGGTCGGGCGGAGGTGGCGAACGCGTACATCGCGTCCGTCATCGAATACCGCCTGACCGTCGTGCCTTGTCCCGATCGCGCCATCACCGAAATGGAGCGCATCCTCTTCCGCTTTTTGTGGAAAGGAAGCGTTCCGATGGTGAGGCGATCCGTTTGTTGCCAACACCCGCTGAAAGGAGGGCTGGGCATGCCGTGGTTGATGATGCGCAGACATGCGCTGAGACTGCGACATCTCCGGCTCTACGTAGACGACGGTGAGCAGGTGTGGTCGCCGTTTGTGCGACGCGCTTTCCCGCAGCTCGTCTCCATGACCGAGCTGCAGTCGTGGATCAAAAAGAGGCCGAGGAATGGCGAATGGCACCGTGAGTGTCGCGTTGCTCTGCAACAACTTTGCCGTCCCGGGTCGACCTTGAGCGGCTGCATCACAACGAAGTCATTCTATAGGGGATTAGTGGAGGGCAGGTACGACGACGATCTCGGGGCGAACCTGGGCGTCGACGAGGAATACCTGACCCGCCTGTTCAGGACGACTTTCGGGCCGGGACCTATGGACAACTTCCAGAGATCCCTGGCCTGGCAGTGTTACCGAGAGGCGCTACCCGTTCGGGATAAGCTCTATAGACACGGCTCGCGAAATGTGGGGCCGACCTGCCCGAGATGCGGTCAGAGCGATGAAACCGTTCTGCACGCACTCGTGCAGTGTCCAACCATTTCGGAGCTGTGGGCTTATGTCGAACGACTGCTGTCGCGTGTGGGACGAGTCGGTTTATCAACCGAGTCTATCGTCAATATCGTCACGCCTCCTTCCTTTAAACGGGAAGGAAGAGCTGTATTTATCGTACTTGTGGCTATGGCCAAAGAATGCATCTGGTGGACGCGTCTGAAAGGATTAGAGACAAATACTTTCCTCTCTGGTCAATCTCTCATCAACTTTTTCAAGTATCACTTGAAAAGGAAGGTGAGAGTAGAGAGGCAAGTGTTGTCTAGCAAATGTTTCGAAAAAAGATGGATACATGTAGCAAGAATGGCACGTATAAATGACGAAGCCACCTTGACCATGATTCTATAAAACGTTTTAAAATTTTGTAAACAGAGAAATTTTATTTAACAAACTGTGACGCTAAAGACCGAGGTTACCGTGGTCTTTTCGTAGGTTTTTCTTTCCACGGATAACCTCCCCATTTATTGGGAATTTTTTGTATTATTTCGTATTTTTTGTAAATACCCCAAACGTTTTGCGATGTTTTTTTTTTTTTTTTTTTTTTTTTTTCTTTTCATCGTTGTCCCCACTTTTGTTTTTTTTTCTGCTTTGATTTCGACCCCCTCGAAAAGAAAAACTCTACATTTGTATTTTGTCCCCTCTGTGTTGAGCCCTGTGTGGCTAATAAAGAAACCTATCTATCTATCTCTTTTCACGGACGTGCTGTCACATCGGCTGCGAAGGTAAACGTTTATTTGACCTTTTATTGTCCACATTTTGTTGGAATTTTAAAATAATTTTGTTGCGAAGCACCTAGGTTTCATTTGTGTGTATTTTCAAGGGCAGGAATTGGCCCCCAGGGGCAGTTTCAGCCCTAGCAAAATACAAAAATTTCCTTCTTCACATTTGAAAAATGTCGAGAAACATAATGTTGGAACGCTTGTCTTGTTCTTTTGACAAGCATTTCCCGAGGCTTCAGATGCCAGAAGAGAAAAAAGAACAGAATAGCGCGTGCTCACACAGTGACAGGAACGCAGTTGCTGTAAACGTCACAAAGACGGTGATTACAGCTACTAACAGCCCTCTTACCACCACCACCACCACCACCACCACCAACACCAACAACAAAAACAAAATTGTAATCAAGGTTACAAAACCATGCGTAAGAACCGTCACAAATGTCTCTGACGTAAGCACCATTGCTGCTGACGCCATCATCACCACCACCAACAACAACGACAACAACAACAACAACAACAACAACAACGACAACAACAACAACAACAGAAGCAACTACCAAATACCCCCAACAGAAAAACCTTACTACCAACACCACCAGCAACACAAAAAACAACAGAAATATCAGCAATAACCACAACAGAAAAGACAACAGAAACTGCAAAAACAGAAGTAAAAAAAAGAAAATTCCAAGTCTGCCTCTCCCTCCCCCATATCACATACACCACACACAAATAACAAGCAGCCAACATCAATAAAAACAGCAACACAAACACTCACAGAAACACACACAGACGCACAAAATTTGCCGTTACCTCTTTCTGACTCCTCAGATCTCCCATCATCCGATGAAGAGAGTGGGGAGGAGTGGAACATAGCTACGAAAGGAAAGAGGAAGCGCAGTAAGAAGAAAACAAAACAAAATGCAAACACAAACAAAGCAGGGAGATTCACATCTCCCGAAAATACTACTAACACCAATAGTAATATAAAAAAAAACAATGCTAACAGCAATAGACAGTACAAACACAGAGTTGATGAATTACATCAACTCTAAAACAAGCATCACAAATAACGATATCAAAACCAACAACCACCCACGTACAACACCGCCAAAACACATTAAAATTATTCATGTAACACCAGCATTACACAGCACAATAAAATCCCTCTACCCCAACTCGGTAAGGGGATTCCAGAAATATTTGTGCAAGAAATTGTACAATAGCCTCCTTGGTGAAAAACCCAAGGAGGAAACAAAACTTTCTAACGGTAAGTAACTCACTGTTCTTTTGTTTTGTGCTTTAAAGCACACGTATAAATAGAATCATGGTGAAGATTGGCTGTGTGAACGTGCGTGGCTTGGGGTCGCCTTGGAAACAAGGGTACCTCTTAAATGACATCAAGTCACACGATTTGGATATCATAGCCATTGGTGAGACCACACTCCATGAACCACGGGCCCTAAAGTCCATGTTTGGCGGGCAGTTTAACATTTATTTTTCTCCCTGTCTGCCGAGGATGGGCGGTAGTGGCACGGCGGTTCTTTTTCGCAAGAGTCTGGATCTCCAAGTAAAGACGATATTTACGGACCCGGAGGGTAGACTGGTTGTCCTGGATGTGGACGGCAGCGATGGAGGCGCTTTTCGGTTGCTGGCAGTTTATGTGCCTCCTTTAACAGGTCGGTCGGACTTCTTTCGACGTCTAGAAGTATTCCTGGGAACGTCTCGTCCACTACTTTTAGTGGGGGATTGGAATGCTACCTTGGACACGCATCTAGACTACGTGGGGAGTGACAAAACTAGAAGGGGATGCAAAGGCCTCATAGACCTGCTCAGACGCTTCCAGTTGTCTGACAGGTACCGACTCGACCACCCAAATGTGCCAACGTGGACTTGGAGCAACCGCATTGGGTCGTCGAGATCGTATCTAGATAGGATAGTGTGTAGGACAAGAGACAGAGATAGTTTAGGATGTCCACAGTTCCACATAGTCAGCTACACGGATCACAAACTTGTGACGTGTACGCTAGACTTAGATAAGGCACGTAGGCAGGGTCCCGGTTACTGGAAACTAAACGCGTTTTTCCCGTCGAGACATGTTTTCAGAGACCGGATTAGCACGTTAGTAAAGAGGGCTTTGACGGGAGCCATCGTCAACAACAAATGGTGGTTTGCCCTCAAGAGAGCAGTAAGAGCGGAAGCAATAAGGTATAGCAGGGCACTAGCTGTAGAGAGGAACAGAGTAGAGGGATAGCTAGTGATAAAGTTAGAAGAGGCATTGCGAAGTGGCATCGCATCCGACGTTTTAGCGGCGAGGTTGGCCCTCGACCAACACTTCAATGCTAAACACGAAGGGTGTGCTGTCAGGGCAAGGATGCGTGCTCTGAGGAATGAAGGTGTTGGAACCGCACGAGAGGCCCGGGTGGCGGAGGCGCAGCGGGGTAACAAAGCTACCATCCGGTCTCTGGTAGACGAACAGGGGCGCGAATTGCTCGAGCCGAGGAAGATGTGCGAGGCGTTTCAGCGGCATTTTGCCCGACTGTTCTGGAGGAGTGGCGAGCGAGAAGGCAGGGTGGACTTTAGTGCCTACCTGCACAGCTTGCCACGACTCTCGGCAAGAGAGGCGGAGTGCTGCGAAGGGGTCATCACGGCGGAGGAGGTGAGGGACGCGATGGCGGGTTGCTCGACGGACAAATCTCCGGGTTTGGATGGTCTGCCCTACGAGCTTTACAACTGTATGCCAGACTTGTTTGGAGACGTCTTGGCGACCGTGTACTGCAACTGGCAGCAGAACGGGAGCGTTCCCGGTTTTGTGAGCCGAGGGGCCGTAACGCTGCTGAAGAAAGATCCAAACAAGGGGGACGCCATAGATAACTTTAGGCCCATCATTCTGCTCAATGCAGACATGAAAATGTTGGCCAAGGTGTTAGCCAAGCGGTTGGCGCTTGTCATCGAGAAACTGGTCGGCACGGAGCAGACGTGTGTCGTGCCGGGCCGGAGCATCCATGACAACCTCCATCTGATGCGCTACATCATAGAGAGGGTAGTTAAGGAACCTGGCATGGGTGGGGCCCTGATCAATTTGGATCAATCCAAAGCTTTCGATAGGGTTGACCATCGATACTTGGAGGCCATCCTCGAAGCGGCCGGCTTCGGTCCCGTTTTCCGCGGCTGGATGGCTGCCTTGTAAACAGGCATCCGTTCGGTTGTTCGCGTCAATGGACGTCTATCGGGACCCTTCGACATTGCACGTTCGGTTCGTCAGGGATGCCCCCTGTCGCCGCTCCTGTACGTATTGACTCTCGAGCCACTACTGCGGAAGCTGGCGACGCTGAGGAGCATCCCGCGAGAACTGGGGTGCGGGACGAGCGTGTCGGCATACGCGGACGACGTCACCGTCATAGCGTCTAGCCACGAGCACATCGAGCTTGTCGCCGAGAACCTGAAAGACTACGAAGCGGTGACGGGAGCGAAAATCAAGCGGGATAAGTCTGTGGGTTTGCTGCTCGGCACCTGGAGAAACAAGCCCATACCATCCGGCAGCGCCTCAGTAGTGGGACGCTGGACGGACGGTCCGGTCAAGTTGCTCGGAGTCTGGTTCGGTCCGGACCTGCAAATGGAGAAGAACTGGGACGAGATAACGAGTAGGGTAGCCACTCTCTGCCGGCAATGGTCCGAGAGGAAGCTGTCCCTAAAAGGTCGGGCGGAGGTGGCGAACGCGTACATCGCGTCCGTCATCGAATACCGCCTGACCGTCGTGCCTTGTGCCGATCGCGCCATCACCGAAATGGAGCGCATCCTCTTCCGCTTTTTGTGGAAAGGAAGCGTTCCGATGCTGAGGCGATCCGTTTGTTGCCAACACCCGCTGAAAGGAGGGCTGGGCATGCCGTGGTTGATGATGCGCAGACATGAGCTGAGACTGCGACATCTCCGGCTCTACGTAGACGACGGTGAGCAGGTGTGGTCACCGTTTGTGCGACGCGCTTTCCCGCAGCTCGTCTCCATGACCGAGCTGCAGTCGTGGATTAAAAAGAGACCGAGGAATGGCGAATGGCACCGTGAGTGTCACGTTGCTCTGCAACAACTTTGCCGTCCCGGGTCGACCTTGAGCGGCTGCATCGCAACGAAGTCATTCTATAGGGGATTAGTGGAGGGCAGGTACGACGACGATCTCGGGGCGAACCTGGGCGTCGACGAGGAATACCTGACCCGCCTGTTCAGGACGATTTTCGGGCCGGGACCTATGGACAACTTCCAGAGATCCCTGGCCTGGCAGTGTTACCGAGAGGCGCTACCCGTTCGGGATAAGCTCTATAGACACGGCTCGCGAAATGCGGGGCCGACCTGCCCGAGATGCGGTCAGAGCGATGAAACCGTTCTGCACGCACTCGTGAAGTGTCCAACCATTTCGGAGCTGTGGGCATATGTCGAACGACTGCTGTCGCGTGTGGGACGAGTCGGTTTATCAACCGTGTCTATCGTTAATATCGTCACGCCTCCTTCCTTTAAACGGGAAGGGAGAGCTGTATTTATCGTACTTGTGGCTATGGCGAAATAATGCATCTCATGGACGCGTCTGAAAGGATTAGAGACAAATACTTTTCTCTCTGGTCAATCTCTCATCAACTTTTTCAAGTATAACTTGAAAAGGAAGGTGAGAGTAGAGAGGCAAGTGTTGTCTAGCAAATGTTTCGAAAAAAGATGGATACATGTAGCAAGAATGGCATGTATAAATGACGAAGCCACCTTGGCCACGATTCTATAAAACGTTTTAAAATTTTGTAAACAGAGTTACTTACGTTTCTTGCATACATAAAAGAAATTTTATTTAACAAACTGTGACACTAAGGACCGAGTTTACCGTGGTCTTTTCGTAGGTTTTTCTTTCCACGGATAACCTCCCCATTTATTGGGAATTTTCTGTATTATTTCGTATTTTTTGTAAATACCCCAAACTTTTTGCGATGTTTTTTTTCATCGTTGTCCCCACTTTTGTTTTTTTTCTGCTTTGTTTTGGCCCCCCTCGAAAAGAAAAAAACTCTACATTTGTATTTTGTCCCCTCTGTGTTGAGCCCTGTGTGGCTAATAAAGAAACCTATCTATATATCTATCTATCTAAAAAAAGAAACTTATGTATGTATGTATGCATGTATCTATCCATCTATCTCTCTATCTATCTATCTATTTATCTATCTATCTATGTATCTGTCTGTCTGTCTCTCTCTCTCTCTCTCTCTCCCCACACATGATCTAATATACACACATGTTTCTACTATAACCGCGGGCCAACCAAAGCCTTGTTAGTGGATTTGAGAGGCGAAAACTGTAAGAAGCATATCGTGTGTGTGTGTGTGTGTGTGTGTGTGTGTGTGTGTGTGTGTGTGTGTGTGTGTGCGTGCGTGCGTGTTTGTGTTTCTGCACCGCCAACTGTAGAGATGTGGTTTTGGTATGTTTATGTCTTTGTAACTTAGCAGTATCGAAAAGACCCCGGAAGAATAAGAACAAGACGTTGAATATTATTTTGTAATCAATTCGTTCGACTAAACAAACCTCTTCAAGGCGGTGCCCTAGCATTACCGCTTTCTAATGAGAGAAGCAAGTGAAAAATGAAAGATTAATTAAACAAATAAATAACTGAATTAGAGATTTAATGAATCAGGTAGTTTTAATTAATGTTTCGCCTCATCGTATACTTGTTATATACACACACACACAGGAATAGAAAGCTACAATAGCAATATAATACATGGATATGTCGTCATATTTGACACCGGTTCAAACAGATGAGTGAGAACAAAAGATACTCGTGTGAGGATGAAGGTGTTAGAGGTTATATGCGTTGGCATTCTCGTGAACGAATATGTGTTGAAATAGATTTACTCAGGGAAGTGTAATGTATACAATTTAATTGAAGAAAATGATTGGTTCGCTTTTTTTTTTTTAAAGAAAACGAACAAAAGAATTATTTCAATAATAATTATACATGGCATTTATTTCGCAAATAAGCGAAACTTAGAAGGAAGAAGGGATGACGGAGTGGAAAACGAAAAAAAAATATGTTACAATGTAGGTCGTACATTGTAGGCGAATGTGTGGTAAATGAGAAAAATGATTTCACTGGGAGAGCAAATCATTAATGAAGTGAGAGTAAGTCGATACAATTTCAATTGTGGCATCGATAAAAAGTAGGTGACGGGGAACCAACATTTACAAAGATACACAGACCCGCACATATACGCGGGCATACGTGGGTGTAAGTGTGTGTGTGTATGTGTGCATGCAATTTTATTCTCACTGCACATCATCGAATAAAGTTACGTTGGCATAGGGAAATATGTGGTCTCCATCATAGTGAATAAAATCCTCTCTAATGACTGGTATTAATACAAGCCTGTTGAGAGAAATTGCTATTTACCGCAATGCCTCGATATACGAATTAATTTTATCGTAAAAAGTAACTTGTAATGCAGATCAATGATTTATCATACAAGTGATATTTTATGTGTCATGTTACTCCGTTGCTGTGTACACGCGTTAGAACCAGTTTTGCCATATGTTGCGTCGTTCCGACACACACAGAATGGCTGTTGGACCGTTTTCTATTTATTATGAAATAAAACTCGTAAACCGGGGATCTCCTTAAGCGAGTTTTCGTAAAGAGAGTTATTACTGTACTGCTAAAGCACTTCAGTTTAAGTCTCCAAGGGTTCGAATCAACTTCAACTACGAGTCACTAACACTCTTGATATTCTCACTCAATTTAGCGCATGTAGTCCATCTTCACAGTTAGGGACACCGACAGATCTGACGTTGACATTAAGATTAATATAAAAAATGTTAACGAAATATACGGCCAATGAAATTGAAGTGGTTGAGGAAATGTATCTACTAGATCCAGGCAATAAACATGCGCCTGGAATTCAAGGTGAAATTTCGCGCAGAATTTTCGAACAAGTAGAAGGCATGTGTTTCTGATTCAACATGTCCATTTGCGTAGTTATTTATATTCGTAGGTATTTATAGTATTGGTCATTTCTAAAGATGTGGCCAAGACATAGTTGGACGAAAGGCTATAGCCCAGGCTATTCAATGGCGACATACGGAAATATTATGTAACGTGGCATACCTTTGAGGAGGAATAACAACGAGTGGTTTCGACAAAGAAAGAATGTAGCCAACGGATACCAGTGCGCGAGCACATCTGAAACTATATATTCGAGAGTGAGACGGGAGTGAATGATGTGATAAGAGAACACTTTAAACACATTCTGCACATGACTGACCATGTTACAAATCGCTCAATCGAAATCGGGCCACCCGAAGTTCTCTAGTGACAGTACAGAGATCCATTGGTACATGTTCAAAACGATGTCAATGCGATATAATCAAAACAAAATATCCGGCTCATATTGAAGATTGGTCGCAGCTTTGGATGTATTACAAGGAAATAGGATCCAGAAATCCATGAGATCATTCGATCTCTTGATATATATATGAAGACAAAGCAAAATATACATAGATGCACATACGCGTACAGACATGCCTACTATATACGTATATACACACAAACACATATATAAACATATATCTACGACTATATACATGTATATGTATATATATACATATATATATATATATATATATATATATATATATATATATATATATATATATATATATATATATATGTATAAATATGTGAAATATATATATATATATGAATATATATACATATATATATATATATATATATATATATATATATATATATATATATATATATATATATATATATATATATATATAT
Organism: Octopus bimaculoides; assembly: GCF_046866305.1. NCBI lineage: Eukaryota > Metazoa > Mollusca > Cephalopoda > Octopoda > Octopodidae > Octopus > Octopus bimaculoides. The sequence goes on from NC_142932.1 coordinate 38,629,663, forward strand.
ATATATACATGCATACATATATATGTATATATGTATATATGTATATATGCATATATATATATATATATATATATATATATATATATATATATATATATATATATATATATATATATATATATATATATATATATATATATATATATATATATATATATATATATATATATATATATATATATAACCATGCAATTATAAATACGAGTACTATATATTTGTAGTATATATATTTTTTTAACTTCATGCTACTCTTCCATATTTTTACACTTAAAAATGTTATCTTAATACAAGTAGAATGTTATATATCACACACGCACACTCACACACTCACACACTCACACACGCGAATATATGTATATATCTATACATACAGGTATATATAAAACAAATATATACATATATAAAATTCATGTTTACGAGTGCTAAGACGTGTGTATTTGTCATTATCTGCGTACATATACAAGTTGGTACGGTTGTATATTTCAAGTGTACTTCCTACATGCTCGTACAGACTACGTGCCATATTTAGAAGAAAATCTAACGTCCAAAGCTGCTAAAATTGTTGCATATTTATTCATTTATTTTAAAAGTTAAGTGTTGGGAGAAACGAGTTGCAACGTTCAATTATCTGAGTTTAATTGAATAAAATATTGGTGCAGAAAACGTCGATATGTTCTATAAAATATTTAGATGGTCGTTTGAGAAAAGCTGTAGCAAATAACACGTGATAAACTTCGAAAAAGAATGTGTGAAAAATGTCAACAACACTTCTGTGAAAATGTACGCAAAATATTTTCTATGGTGATTTGGATAAGGATAAATTACGAAAATTCACATTAGATAGGTGCATGTGAGGCGGTGGCGTAAGAAGCTTGTTTCCCAACGTGGTTCAGTTTTACTCCGTGATATTTTGGGCATGTTGCCTGTACTCTAGGCACACGTCGACTAAATCCTTATAAAGGAAACTGCGAAAAGCAAGATGTATATATATATATATATATATATATATATATATATATATATATATATAATACAGAATGGGATAAGAACGCAAAACATCCAGACAGTTAGGTGATACAAGAAAGGGGCAAAACATACAAGTAGACGATGCAAAGAAAACACGGACATGCCATTCGGAGTTTTCTCTCTTCAGTCGAGATCCAGATTATCCGTTCAAATTCGGCTGGTTATTCTCACACACACACACACACACACACACACACACACACACACACACACACACACACACACACACACACATATATATATATATATATATATATATATATATATATATATATATATATATATATATATATATATATATACATACATATCTGTATGTGTGCATATCTGATTCTATGTGTGTCATTGAGTATGTGTCTGTCAACAACAACTGCTTGACAAATTGTACTGCTTTCTGTATGTCATCGTAACCAAGTTGTTTAACAATATCACTCATCCAATGAGTACTAAGCTTTAACAAAACGTACTTGTGACCATCCATTCTTCTGAAAAATCGTAAAAGCGCTGGTCCAGCACGGCTGTAGACGAACCATTAAACCATGTAAAAAATAAAAACGCTTAAAATTAGTTTGGAAGTATATAATTCAAAACTGTAAAAGAATTCACTAGTAAACCAAACTAGCACCATATATGATTAGCACACTCTGCTGAATGCATCAATATGTCTATAATATAATGATTGAAGAAGTGCGGAACACTGTCAATTTTTCCCACCTTATTAAAAAATGTCATATTATTTCGAAGAAAATATAAATGAATATTAATAAATATTAAACTATAAAATTTATTTGTATATTAAACATCAATTATAATGCTTGATATTACAATATTCGCTTCTGCTTTAAATGTTAACATCCGTTTGTACTCCATATGTAAACAAATTTCTTTTCATCGCAAAAAATAAAGCCAAAAAAAAAGAGGATTAAATTATTTTTAACTGTATTACAGTGCAAAAGCACCTATCCTTATCTATAGAATAAGGTTTTCAAATTGCGTTCGCCTGCGGTCATGCTGGGCTACCAGATTCAAATTATTTAGCGAATAATATCATCTCCCGTCACAATTCTTCGCACAAGATCAGTTATTATCAAGAGCTTCAAGAAAAGAAAATACAAAAATATTAACCCAGATAAATGAAAAGGGTCCCTTTGCTGACAATTGTGTCCCCAGAGAAATTCTAGAGTGATGTGAGACACTCATTACTCTCATTTAATTGAAATGTGTTTAGGTCTTCTTTTTATTGCTAGGAAAGCGACACTAGAAACATTTAAGACGTCTATAAGTGAATATAATGAAACAATATGGCAAAACTCTGCTCTTCACATCGGTAATTGTACTTCATTAATTCCCCTCCAGAGAATCTCTTTTCAAATTTCCTTAAGTGAAAATTCATGAACATTTTGCCATGATAGTCGCAATACTTTCCCAATTATCGTGTTTTTTAAATGTATCATGGATAATGTTACTGATTACTGAATATACTATTCATGTGCATAGTATCAATTTGCATTATGATTTATGTATCATACCTACATGTATATATAATATCAATATGCGCAAAAACAGCAGGCAGCAGAAAACCGCCAGGGGGGTTGTATTTCTGTCATTCATTCCTAATGTTTCAACTTTTGTAGAGAAAAAATACTAAATGGTAAAAATCTGTAATTCCTTAAGATTCTTACGGTTTCAAAGACATGCTGTACCTAGAATCGTTTGCTTAATTTACCGACTATAGTCTAGCCTATTATAAAATTGATCGTGAAACAGATACATTGCCGTCTATAATAGACTAAATGAAATGATAATTTTAAGAGTAAGTTTTGCTCAGTGTAAATTTACGGAACGGAATGTTGCCTGTCTGTTTAACATCGTCATGTTCCTTTTCGATTTTTCTTTCGATGATATGCACATATTGAAAATATTGGTAGGTAAAATGTTGGTAAGCAGAGGTACAGAGAGACAGATGGATAGATAGATAAGCAGAAAGAGGTCGTTAGATAGATACAAAGATGATTACATAAATAGAGAGAGTGGTGGGGGGAGAGAAAAAGAGAGAGTGATCATATCTTGTAAAATCTTCAATTTAATATATATTTTCGACTGAGGTTACGAAGTTAATAGTCTACTCGTATTCACAATTCCTGTATCTTCCAATTAATTATTGAGAAATGGCATTTAATCTGAATCATATATATTGACACTCGTGTCAAATTACCCGCGGCAATTCTTCACTATTTTTTGACAACTGTCAATGATTCTATTACTGAAAAGAAACAGGAGTAAGAGGATAATTGAATATAAGATTTGTGTCATAAGAATAGGAATAAGTTCATATTAGAATATAAGATTATTCCCTTATCTGTTCGCAAAGAAATATAAGGTGGCTAACAATCGTACTTAGGCAATAAAATCCACTCTCATATCGTCTATTTTAATATATATACGAGAGTGATTCTTCATTATCAACACTTACAGATATGGGAATTACAACTGACAAAATACTGTAGGTATCATCTTTCTTCAGAAGATCATGAGTGTGGAGAAATGAGTAAAATACCAAAGAAAATATATGAAACATTTACAATAATTATAATATAATGGCAAAAGTTGTTTTTCTTATTGTGGGATAATACAACGTGTTAACTCCCATGTTTTGTAAGCAGTTAATGCAGCCTATTCAACAGGATTTTTTTTACCATTGGTGCGATCGCAGGAAGATCATTCATTCTAGCTACCTTATATTTTGGTGGAAATCATAAATCTTGGTAAATTGATTGTGGAACTAGAATGTCACCTGAGCCAGCCAAATGCAACGCCACGCATATATATATACATATATATATATATATATATATATATATATATATATATATATATATATATATATATATCGTAGAAGAATGTTTTAATTTTCTGGACATATGAAACCATTAATAGCGTTTTAATCCATGTATGTGTAACGTATGTATACAATGATAGACAAGAGAACAAATCCTGTTGAGATTTGAGATCGCTAACTCTCTGAAATTTTCAGTGGTTGCATGCATATGTGGGTGTGTGTATATATATATATATATATATATATTTCCCTATATATATATATATATATATATATATATATATATATATATATATATATATATATATATATATATATATATATTTCCCTATATATATATATATATATATATATATATATATATACAATGTACTGATCCGTGATGGGAGATGCAATAACAAAAACGTACTTCATCTGGTAAGCGATACATATTATTTATTTAAAGGTCACAATTCCTGTATTGAAGCGCTACTAATAGTTTCGTATTTCTTGAAAACTCATAATCTTCAAATGATACATAAGGCAGAAGTTACTGCAGCCCTGAATAATGACACGACAGATAAGAAGACCTATACTGGATTATGTGAAAGTGAATATAAAAATCGCTCTGCCAAACACATAACTTCCCTCCGGCTTAGACACAAAAGTAAGGCCACTAATTTGATAAGTTATTTATAGACTTTGAAAGTTATCAAAACACCGCATGTCCGCCGTGTGTGAGAAAATAGAGAGCAATTTAGATATTCCAAACATATGATGAATATGGTTGAGTTTTCGCAACATATGAAAGTATTTGAAACCTAAGACAAAAACAAAACTAATGCCATTTTATTCAGGACAGGTATAATTACCAACACAAGAACATGTATCATACATCAAATTGGAGCTGATCTTCTGTGGAACACATCTCTACTCCTCAACATAGTCAGAGTTTCCCTCAATAGCAATGTTCTACCTTCGAAGGAGAGCGTGTATCCTTGTCCCGTAAAATTCTGTTGATTGTACTTTCAGCGACGTCTTGACTACAGTTTTCACCACTTCCTGTTCACTGGAGTAATGTTTGTCTCTCAAACACTCTTTTGTGGTGCCGCAGAGACGATATTCTGAAGGCGCTAAATTTGGTGAGTGTGGAGGAAGTGGCTGAAACAAGTGTCAACAGAACATTACGTGGCAGCGATACATGCTCTCAGTCGGTGTAACATTATTATTATTATATATATATATATATATATATATATATATATATATTTATATATATACGACAGGCGGCTTCTTTCAGTTTTCGTCTAGGAAACCCACTCACCAGGCTTTGGTCTGCCCGAGATTATACTAGAAGACACTTGCCCAAAGTACCACGCAGTGGGACTGAACCCGGAACTATGTGGTTGTTGGCAAGCTATTTACCACACAGCAACGTCTGCGCTTGATATATGAATATATATATATATATATATATATATATATATATACCTATATACACACACACACGCACACACCCACGCACACACACACACACACACACACACACACACACACACACATACACTTTCTTATTTTGATCGATTCCCCGGCACATAAAACCATCGGTAGCGGTGTTAACCGAGAAAGAAAATATATTTATCCAGCAATATATTGATTCATTTATTTATGGATGTACGTAAAGATCATTCATAAATTGCATATCAATGTGGATATGTGGATATATATTTTGTTATAATGAGTAAGTTCAATGAGTCTAAGAGACAGGTTTACGTGTTTTATTTTTCTTCCTTCTGTCACCTCTATTTCATATTTCACATACTTTGTTTATACCAAAAATTGGTTTTGCAGAAATGTTTCTTTAATCATCGACTTTTATCTTCCAAATTACTTAATTAAATCATAAAATGGTCTGCCGCAGCTGTCTCTGTTTGATATATCACATACAGTAGATACAATGAAAGTATGGAAAAACAGAACAACCTAAAGTGTATACGGAAAGTATAAGATTTCATCTAATTTCCATTTTCTGTGTATGATATTCTGAACTACCTCATGCAATTACAGAAAATATTCATTAGATTAGAGACCTCAACTTACATCAGATGTGTGTATGTGAATTAAATATCTGCGCAAAAATAACTGCGGCTATGTTATTCCCCTGATACTATGAAGCGTGAAATAGAATCCATGCTGAAGAAACATCTATGCAATAAATTGTGAGTATAGAAAATTCACAATATCTTGCACTGTAGTGAATAATTTAGTATCTCTCATTATCTCATATACTATATGCAGTATACTACAGGTAGTTGGAAAAAATTGATTAGGACTAAGCGTGGGTGTGTTGTAAGAAACTTACGTATCTACTACCTTGTTCCGGGTTCGTACTACTGCGAGACACTTCTGAGTGGATGGAAACTGAAAGATGCCCATTGTGTGTGTGTGTTGGTGTGGGTGCATGTGTGTGTGCGTGTGTGAGTGTGTGCGCGTGTGCGTGTGTGTGTATTTTCGCGCGCGCGTGTGCGTGTGTGCTTATGCCACAACTCCACTTGGAAACTGGTCTTCATGTGTTTACCTCCCTTGGATTTATGTTTCGGCGAAATGAGTCTCATAGTACCAGATAAAAAAAAAAAGATGTACAAGGTCGATTCGATCGTCATAAATCCTGCAAGGTGATGTCCCAGCAGGGCTGCAGTCTAATTACTGGCAAAATGTTAAAAGGAAAAATGAAATTCTGAAATGGTTCACTATTACTTGCGTTTTACCTTCAATCCATGTGCAAAAACTGCATCAACCGCATCATAGCGACAGCTCAACTGTTGGATTCTTAAGACGCGTATATTATAAAAGGTTAAGTGGAATAAGGAACAACGAAATACGGTACACCACAGGAATGTAACCACGTAAATATCAAATCCGGGAAGAATAGAAGATGCACGTAGGCAAAATAACAACAACAAAAATGATGATAATAACAATAATAACCAGGAAGTGGCGGCTTTCATGATTTCTGATCTAAAGTAACCGGAAGCGTTATCATGTTCAAGCCTTTGTGTTGGTATAACAACAAACAAAATCAATATTCCCCTGTTGTAAACAAAGCAAACAAAGCATCAAGTTCGCACAAATGAACAGCGAAACGTTCAGGTTCTACCATTTTGGGTTTCATTTTGTCTTGACGAGTTCGAAAACGAACGAAAGCGCTAAGAAAGAATTATCTGAAATTGTGACTGCCTATTTTTCCTCAATATAAAATATCTGTACCTCCTTTTACTCTCTAGAGAAAAAAATACGTCAGACAGATAGAAAGAGGATTAAGGAAAGCAGAAACAAGTGAGACAGAATGGTGAAAATAAAGAAGACAGACATATTGATGGGCTCTATAAATACATGAGTAACGCACAGATCACTCTGAAAGCAGGAAGATCAACTGGTATATATATATATATATATATATATATATATATATATATATATATATATATATATATATATATATATATATATATATATATATATATATATATATATATATATATATATATATATATATATATATATATATATATATATATATATATATATATATATATATATATATATATATATATATATATATATATATATATATATATATACTGTTAATACTTCATTTAGAGAATTAACATTGCTTGTTTTCACCTTTTCAATATCAGTGAAGAATGTCACTGGAAAAGAAGATATAAGATTTTGCCAGGTTTTTCTCTCTCACCAAGGTCATCAGCTGTCGAACGCCGATGAAGGGAAATAACCCTGAAATCCGGATACGTTCGTGCTGCTGGTCGTGGTGAGAGGGATAACTCCCTTGGCAAACAGGACACAGTCGTGTGTCGATAAGCCAGCTGGAGGAGATGTCCTCCTGGGGCTAAAAGCAACAGTAACATCCACCCCTAGGGGTCAGCCACACTTAAGTGGCAATATACTACACTTTATCGTGCAGTTACTGTTAATACTTCATTTAGAGAATTAGCATTGCTTGTTTTCACCTTTTCAATATCAGTGAAGAATGTCACTGGAAAAGAAGATATAAGATTTTGCCAGGTTTTTCTCTCTCACCAAGGTCATCAGCTGTCGAACGTCGATGAAGGGAAATAACCCTGAAATCCGGATACGTTCGTGCTGCTGGTCGTGGTGAGAGGGATAACTCCCTTGGCAAACAGGACACAGTCGTGTGTCGATAAGCCAGCTGGAGGAGATGTCCTCCTGGGGCTAAAAGCAACAGTAACATCCACCCCTAGGGGTCAGCCACACTTAAGTGGCAATATACTACACTTTATATATATATATATATATATATATATATATATATATATATATATATATATATATATATATATATATATATATATATATATATATATATATATATATATATATAAAACCTATCTATCTATCTATCTATCTATCTGTTTAACTGTCTATCTGTCTATCTCTCTCTCTATATATATATATGTATGTATATATATGTATATATAAATACATATACATATATATACATACATACATATATATGTATATATATATGTATATATATATATATATATATACTTTTATATACTTTTATATACTTTTATATATATATATATGTGTGTGTGTGTGTGTGTGTGTGTGTGTGTGTGTGTGTGTGTAAATATATATGTTTGTGTAAGTAAATGGTTATGTGCATTTGTGTGCGTGAGAATGTATATAAATGTGTCTTTAATTAGTTTTCAACTATGAATGAGCACAATAATTTGTAGGTGTTAAAGTAATAATTTGTTTCATTTTACAAATTAGAATATTACTGTCTAGAGTGTAGAATAGTCGGAATCTAAGAAGTAAAAAGAAAACAAAGTTGGATGTCAATTATTGAATCATTTGAGCATAATTAAAGTTACATCTGAACATATTGTAGTGGTATTAGAATTAACAAACAATGAAATGTCACTATACCAGCATAATAAATTGTAATGCCTACCTATTTAATTTACGCTAGTTCAAACAGAACAATTCGCAAGAAATCTCCAAGTATGTATGCATATAAATTATATCAATGTTTACACTTACATATGTGTCTGTATTCATGTATATACACAGACGTTGAAGTATAATTGAAGACGTATTGAGAGTAAGAATTAGAGATATAATTAAATTTAGAAAAGTTGATGTGCATAAAAAAAAATTACATGATGAATATTGAAGGAAAAGAAGATTAGACACGATGTAATAAGGCGGTTATATGGAGGAAGAACAACAATGTAAAGAAAGCACCGTCGAATTTACAACTAGAATATCATACCGATGAAGGAAATGGAGTGTTATCGCTCCTAATCCAGTAAGGCGTCTATGATTAACTTCGACTGGATAGTTTTCATTGTTTTTTCTTCTTGTTTTGCCTTTGTGAGTTACAAGTAATGCTATCTGTTGGAGTCTCAGCTTTTTAGCTGCTATTTCACTGTGTCTCTTTCATTTTTTCTCGGCCTTCCTTCATTCTTCCATCCCTCTGCCTCTAACTGTTTCTCTTCTCTCCCCACGTGGCCGGTTTTCGGCCAAGCCTGACTTTCTCTCTTCGTTTGAATGCCATCCAAGCAACATCTGTATTGCTCCCTGTGCCTGTCCAACAGTATTCCCTGCCGTAAGGCTTTCCTTCCACACACACCAGCTTACTTTAATGCGTCTTTAGTCGAAAGACACCTGTTGTTATGTTCCGATAACTGAATTTGTATTTGTGTAACATTATGAACCATTGTGTAACATTATGAAGCACCAATTCTAATTTAATTACAACACACTTAAACAGATATACATATATAGACATATGTGTACGTGTGTTTCTGTATATCAATGTGAGTACGTAGCGATCTATATTTCTGCCGCAATATACGCATGTAGATTTATTTTTCTGTTTCCAGTTTCAATTCTAGCCAGAAGCTGTGACCACGCTGGAGTACTGCATCTGAGAATATGATGCGACACTATCAACGAAAACTGATTTATTTTCTTTGAATGTTCGTAAGTTATATTTCGGTTATGGTTTTCTTTGAAAAATTCCATGCTCATAAAAAGTAGAAGTAAACATAAATTACATTCAATTTTCAATGAATAAAATAGTTGTTCAGAGTAGCTCGGAGATAAATGCTTATAATTATTTATATATTCGTTCCAGAATATCTTAAGCAAATTACACTTGATAAGCGAGTGTGTCGTTTGGTAAATATTTGAAAGAAAAAATGTGGAAACTTCACGAAAAAGTAGATAAGCTGAACAATTACAATTTCTAAAATAATCTTTCTCACTCAAAAAAAGTAACAAACATAATTTACATGCTGTTTTACAACTATTTTCAACAAGCTTCGGAGAAAAATATTTAGACTTAAAAATAAAATGCAATTGTGAAGCCAGAAAAATCATTTTAGTAAAAGCAGTAAATATCTGTCTTACGTACGTGTATGATAAATTGTGTTCTTTTTTGTGTTCCCAAAACTTTTCACATTGCAATTACCAAAACAGGGTTAAGTAAGTTGATTACAAAAACTTATACAGCATTCGCGACAATTATTTTCCCTCGTAGCTTACAATTGAAATAATTCTGAATAATTCTTCTTCAGAATCTAACAGAAAATCGAATTAGTTACTATGCACAACATTATTACCACACCGTATTCTATTACTTATTACTGCTCTTCTTTAGTATCTACTGGACCTTAACATACATGAAGGGGAATCTTTCAAGTAGTCGTTATTCATCAACCCACACACAAAATATACAAAATATTACGGATAGTGAATACTTCCTTGGGAATATATAGCTTCTTAACGTTATCAGAAACAGGGCTGTTAACTGACACATATAGGTATTTATCAGTTGCGCAGGAAATATTAAGTTTTTAACTACGAGAAATGCAATTGTAAGACATAAGCATATCTTATCACTCCATTTTCATTTTTGGGTATTTTTGGTCAACTCAGATTGTAATGGAGTTAAATGTACGACTGCTGTTTGATGTACGGTGAATCCCATCATGTTTTATTATAGAAGGAAATTGTTGCCAGCTGTGAAATAATATGTTAACAAACGATATCCATTCGACGAATCAATGCATTTGCTAAAGTACCATATACCTCTGAATGTCATTAGGAAGTGGACATCAGCTGAACGAATATTTCACGATATCGTATTGGCAAACATGTTATAAAAAACTCATTACTTACGTGTTAACAATTTGGAACTACTTTAGAGTAAAGTTATATTTCTCGTCTGTAAAAGTATTTTTATGACATTTTTCATTGCATCAACATTATTGCAAATACGTTTACACGTTGACAAATTCATATATAATGTACTTGAAGCGGAGATTAGCGAAGCCGTATCTTCAAGTAACGTTGTATATGAGTATCTATCAAGAGGTTACTTTTACCATTAGAAGTACAAATATCTATTTTAGTTTATTGTGACAGTTACGCAGTCATTATGGCAATATATACGCATTTGGAAATTTTAAACATTGTATCCAAAACACAATGTGAATATAAGTCACCAAGGAATCACAGCCAGAGAACAGTGATACAGCGCAGTACGAGTTTAATTCGTTTCATGACCGAGCTCGTCTTACGATTTACTCGTTTAAAACTTGATTTTCCCCGTTGAAATTAACTAAAATTAACTAAAACATAATTAATCCGTTCCTGTCCCCAAAAGCACTGAAAAATAATTTTTCATGGGTTTTAAAACAGAAATGGTGTAGTTACAAGTAAAATGGCAATTATTAAAAAAACAGAATGTAAAAGAAATATGTAAACTGTGTTTTTTTAGCTGAATTACTTTAAAGATGGGACGATTTGTGCGCTCGCACTGCAGATATCCGCTCGTACTTTAAGACACAACATAGCACAAGTCTGGGCTCGTACAGCAAATTACGCGTACAATGGGACACTCGTAGTGCGAGATTCTACTGTATTAAGTAATAATTCAGGTTGTTTATAATTTCTTATATTGTAATACCGGAAATAAATCCGTGACAGATTATTATCGATAGATA
>NC_142932.1:38646566-38664066 GCF_046866305.1 Octopus bimaculoides
AAAAGGTCCATTTATGTCATTAAGCAATGTTTTATAATGAGGAAGTAATTATTACACCGCCTCCCACAGGAACATTTATTATATGATCTGCCTTGTGGGACAACGGCCAAAATGAATCGGTAGAAATTTGAAGCACTCTGGAGAGAAAACAGTTAAAGGATACGATGATCTGTATAAAGATATTTCGCAGATTTTAGAACGCAACTGTCGTGGTCTCAGGCGATGGGTATGTGAACAAGATTGACATATAAGTACTGTCTCCAAAACCAGGTATCACAGGATGTGTTACCTGGGCTCTGTAGAAAATATATCACTGACATAATACCATTTCCTCTGAACGGTATCACACTGTCACAGAGTTACCAATTTACAGCACAGTGCAATGGAGAATCGTGAAATGTAACGTCTATTGCTCCTGTCTGGAAATCGAAATCACAGTTATAGAATTGTGAGTGGGAAAATAGTAACCACTAGGAAGCGCATCCTCACATGCAGGCGAAATTTTACCAAATGTTAATTATATCACTAGACAAAATAGTTAAATATTTACTATATTTGCAAAAGTATCCTTTCAAGTGGGTTCAGATTAGAGCTATTTCTGAGAATTATGCAAATACCTTCATATATAAAGATGTGAACAATCCTATTGCTGACAAAATCATTAAATGTTTGCCATTGTGTTATCTGACAATCCCAAACGCAGGGCAGTTTACTTGTTGATTACCTTCAACATTTACAGAAACGCCATGTCTAATAACAATGGTTTATGAACTTGGGGTACCAGATTGATAACAATATAGATGATTTGATGAAACAAAATAGGCTTGATTTATATTTCAGGTTGTTAGTAATTAAACACTCTGTGATACTAAAGAATGCAAAGGATTTATTAGGTGAGATAATAGCACGAACATTGTGTGTGTGCAAAATACGTAATCTGTTGTTGGAGCATTGGTGATATCTCTGACAGTATTAACGATTATTCTAATTTAATAAGTGAGACAAGGATGAATATTATAAATGTTGTTACACACTTGGCGAAATGTGACGGGAACATAAACCACTGTCGAAATAACCATGGCATTGATTTGTTTGCTAAAATTATTTTACATATTCTCTTTGCCTACAAACGGTGGTTTCGAATAAATATTTGGACAAGAGAATTATGAGAAAGAAGCGTAGCGGTTACAGTATGGATAATTTATTTTGTACAAATTGATACTATCACATACACGTACACAATTTCCCAAAAAAACACACATGAAATAATAATGACTTTGTTTATTATTTAGAGAGTCATCGATGAGGTGGGCATCTCAAGGACAGACAACAACTTTCGTTGGGGTTTACATAAAATATGGAGAGAAAAGAAAATGTCCATCGTTGGTAGCAGTTTGACCTGTTCTTTAACAGCTGAAGGTAAAGCAATTCAATTACAACCCAGCTTTACAAGTGAAATCCTCTTTCGGAGTAATTTTAAATACCTGAATGGTTATAATTTTCTGTGAATATTTATCATTAAAAAAAAACACGCTTGAACGCTTCCGGCTATTTAACGTTGACATTTTTAAAGCAACTTCAAAATAAGCGACTCTGTATGAATATATAATCCTTTAATTTCTTTTTGACATTCGAGTACGCACACATGATTCCTTCATATAGACAGGGGGGGGGGAAACTGAAGCGCCCCCACGAGTCAACACACAGAACAATTTCCAGAACAGATAACAAATGATGAAAATAAACAACTGTCTTATTTCCAGACTGTACAATTTACAAACAGTACAATTACGAGTAACGGGAAAAATAGCTGAAAAATTAACAAAGAACACTCTTAAACACAACACTAGGATATTTCTCATAACAGCAAAAATTCATTGAATATTGTAAAACTCATTGGTATATATGTATGTATGTATGTGTGTATGTATGTACATATGTAGGTATGCATGTATGTATACGTGTATATATATATATATATACATATATATATATATATATATATATATATATATATATATATATATATATATATATATAATAACAATAAATGGTGCAAAACGCACATAAATAAAAGTAACATCTTAGCTCGTAAGTTACCTCATCATTTCGCATTTGTCTTGCTTTTATATGTTGATTCCCTGAACATGAATATATGTGGAATTCCAGCATCTCTTACTTCTTTGTAGAAGCGCTCTCATATATTTTGAAACATGTGTAGGAATTAAAGGAACTTTTATATATATGCGTTTTGCTCCATTTATTTTTATTATTCATATCTTCTTAATATGTATCATTTTAACTTGGCATCTCTACCTATAAAACGGGTGTGATATCTTGTTTTTTTTTTAGTGTAATTTCGCTACCTCTGGTAACTATTAACATATATACATTGTCAAAGGTTTTTTAAAACTGAGATAATATTAATATATGCATAAACTAATATATATATATATATATAAATATATATATATATATATATATATATATATATATATATATATATATATATATATATATATATATATATATATATATATATATATATATATATATATATATATATATATATATATATACATACATACATATATGTGTTTATATAACTAGTATCGGTACAACAAAGCACCAATAGTTACTGGAAATAGCAGTCGATAAATTTATGTCACTATATTTCGGTTCAAGAATCAAATTCCGGTTGAAAGTCAATAATTTGGGGATAGGGGCTAAGTCAATTAAATCAGCTCCAGTAATCAACTAGTACTTCTTTTATCGGTCCCGAAACGATGAAAGGAAAATCGAATTTGGTGGAATTTGGCCTCAGAACGTAGAGACGGACAAAATACCTATTTCGTTATTGCCCACAAGAGACTAAACATAGAGGGAACAAACAAGAACAGACAAACGGATTAAGTCGATTACATCGACCCCAGTGCGTAACTGGTACTTAATTTATCGACCCCGAAAGGATGAAAGGCAAAGTCGACCTCGGCGGAATTTGAACTCAGAACGTAACGGCGGACGAAATACCGGTAAGCATTTCACCCGGCGTGCTAACGATTCTGCCAGCTCGCCGGACAAAATACCGCTAAGCATTTTACCCGATCATTAGCAGCTTCACTGTATTTCGTCCGTCATTACGTACTGATTTGAAATCCCTTCGAGGTCGAGTTTGACTTTCATTCTGAATGATTTGATAAAACCGGTGCCAGTTCATCACTGGGGTCGATGTAACACAATTAGCCTCTAAACTGAACTTGCTGAGCTTGTGCAAACGTTTCAAATCAATTAAGCTCAAAGAAGCAAAACGGATAATGGAACTCTGGAATGAAACAGCTTCTAGTAGGAAGTATTTGACTTTCACAAAATCCAGACTGCTATCCGTGACAATATGATCGATATTAAATACACTCTGTTTAGAATTTTGTTTTATCTTTTCATGTATTGGAAGAACTAATATACCCATTTTCACTCGACTTTATATAAAATGCGAAATGAGAATAGATCTAACGCCACAAAACAGCATGGACGTGCTCTTAAAAAGGTGAAATACTATACAACTAGAAAAACTCCACGTTATAAGAGTATAAATCGAAGTCTAATTTAAGAGCCACCTATCCGAACAGATAATGTGTACTTTAAGTGATATTCATGGTAAAAACAGTCAGTAAACCAGTTGAACAGCAACAGACAATACAGGTTAAGAATAAACACCTATATTTCAGATATAATAGCCAATTATAAGTGAATTCTTCATAAAATTAGTTCTGCCTTCCTGCAGATGCAAACCGTAATATCTATAGATTCAATAACCTAATTTATTCAGCAGCAATAGCAAACACCAAGGGAAATCTGGATCGATATTAGTAGATTAAACCAAACCTTTTGAAAAAGATCTGATACAACAATCTAAAAGCAAAAAAAAATATTGTATCTTTTTCTGACTCTAAAAGGAGAAAAAAAAATTTTAAAGAAAGGCTAATCAATTCAGTTAAGAAAATTCATATAAAAAACAGGAACAATTTTGGAAACGAAAACGATTGGAGCCAATGATCCTATCAAGCATTTCTAAGATAGAAACAAAAAAAGAAATTTTGGTGAAAATCATGAGCGATTTGTCTTTTTTTATTTGTGAGAGTAAAGTATATGAAACAACTATTAAACATATTCACTGGGGAAAATAAAGGAAATTCTATAATGTTGGAATACACAACAAAAGCAACACATATTTATTCGCATAAAGTAGAAATAATCAGCAGGATATATATAAACGTATGGCAAAAACAAAAACAAAAAAAGCAAGCAAACTGTAGAAAATAATCAATAACAGTTTACGCTAAAACATTTCCGGGATTGATAAGCACATGGATTCCTAATATTAATAATTAACTGTTATATACGAAATCTTAGCAACAACTTTTTGTGAATTATATAGAAACCATTATAAACCCCGAATTCTTACTAGAAAGGGAAATAATATCCCTAAGTACAAAAATAAAACAAGCAGAACGTATAAATTTATTGATTAATCAGAAAGCTATTGAACAAAACAAATATAGACAAAAATTAAAGAAGCCTGTGATGTGTCTATTACCTATAAGCTTTTGGCGAATTACAAAAGATATTAATAGTAGCTCTACTGTATATAAACAAAGCAATCCATTCTTAAATTACGTGAACAGACTGTAGACTGCGTTTTTATATGTATGGTAGTAGATCGTGTTTATAAAGCAAGAATGGATAAAATGAATATATTAGTAAGCAAATGGGACAAAACTACTAAATGATACGTTTTGATTGAAATAAATCTGAGAATGTTATGGAAGATATGCATGTAGAACAGAGAGCAAATACATATAATTAAGGTTGGATGAAACGCATTAGATGCAATATTCATAAGTGAACAAATATTTACGCACAACATCGAAGCCAATGACTTGTGTTGATTTCTAAGTAAAGCATAAACTCTAAACGACTCTGAATGAACAGTGGGCCATACACAGCGTCTATGAAAGCTAGAACAATGATACTTAGGGTAGTTTATAGTTCTACGTCTAGTAATATGTAATCTTTTGTCAATGTATTTTTAGTTTATAAAATGAACAGGAAGCACTGATTTCACTGCGTCATGCATTTTCAAATTCCTTGAATTTGTCTGGCTTAGTAATGATTATTATGAAGTGGTAGTCATAAATATTCTTAGGATTCAGGAGAAATGTCAGTTATTTTGCTGACAGTAATTAACACATCCAACTCGACTTGAATGTCCTGTTGGTAACAACGCCTAGTTTAACGCCCCGAGAAATCATATTATGGACATGACAGTTACTGTTCGTTACAAAGGTCGTTTTTCACGAACAGCTAATTTATACATAGTCTGCTAACGTTACCCCACACCATTAGCTGTTGGCTGATGCTAAATACATTGGTTTAGCTGATTTTAGCGCTTGCATTCGTTATTTTGTTACCTGTTGCTGATGAATTACAGTAAAATCATGGGGTATTACTCTGCCATCACACGGTGCTAGCAAATTATCGTCAAACGATATTATCTGCGCTTTTCAATATTTGCTGTCTACACGAGATGATTCCTTGGGACGTTTAGCGCATGCATAGGCCTTATACACAAAACATCCACGTTAGGTTGAATATATAAACAAATATTATAATATCCGTTACAAGACTGTTTGCATTGCTAGGGTACAACCTACCAAAAACCTGTCTACGAATGTCTAGCTCAGATGGATGTGCAAATGATTTAAGTTCACAGCAGATAAATGTATGTAACTGCTACATCAAAAGATGCAATATTACTTATCCAGTACAAACAAGTGTGGGTTTAAATATGTTAGGAATAATGCGTTACTAAATAAATCCTAAATATGTATAAACTTCCGTTCTTCTTTATGATGTTTTTTATAGTTGCACAGGCATGGCTGTGTGGTAAGAATTTTGCTTCCAAACCACATGGTTCGGGCTTAAGTCCTACAGCGTGAAAGCTTGGGCAAGTGTCTTCTACTATACCTTTGGGCCGGCCAATGCCACGTGAGTGGATTTCCCAACCGGTGGTGTTGCGTTTACATGTACGTAACTTAGCGATTCTGTCAAAGAGGCCAGGCTTAATATATGTATTGAGCTCGATTCATTCGACTAAAGTTTCTTCATGGATATGCTCCTGTATAGCCGCAGTCAAATGGGTGAAACAAGTGCACGTACGTTATATATATATATATATATATATATATATATATATATATATATATATATATATATATATATATATATATATATATATATATATATATATATATATATAGACATACATACACACAGACATGCAGACAAAAACAGATACACATACACGCACGCACACACTCACACACAAATAGATAGACATACATACAGAAAGAAAGAAACAAGTAAGATAGATAGGTAGATAAATCCGTTGAATTGTGGAAAATTGTTTTTCTTTTGTAAAATTTCAATAATTTCTAAGCAAAGAAACTTCCTTTATTTAATGGATTTTATGCATATTACTCTTTAAAATGTAAAATTACACAGTAACATACACGTTCGAAAATAATAGTGATTTTTCGATCTGCTGTTCTCTTTGAAACACTTAAAATTAATTTCTTCAAATCTGGCTGGCATTAAAGAAAATGATTTATATGAAAACCATGTTTTGATAAACTCCAAATTTAACTGTTTTATCTTTTTCCATAAGATGCATTAAAAGCTTTCTACGAATGGAAAATATATCCATTGAAGTTAATTTGGATATTGGTTAACTTGGTGGTTTGGTTGTTTCTCTCTATAGGAGCTACGACTATTTGAGTATTAGTTGTTTCTGAGAAAACCTTTTGTAAATATTGTTTAAACGAAATGAAAGATCGTTAACGATAAATGAACAGATCATGTAATTATAATTTATAATTTTTAAATAATAGTATATGAAGATTTTGGAAAATATAAAGATTCCTTGCATAATTTGCAAAGATGTTCAGGACTGTGGGATCCTGGCAGCGAATACTTCCACAAAAATATGCTTCGAAGTATAAATTAAAACAACGTCCACACATTTCTTTGATAGAAACCTGTATGTGGTATTGCAAGAAGTTTCAGCACAGAGCAAGATAAAACCGAGTGTAAGACTGATAAGAATAAATTAACGTATCCCAGCTTCATTTGGCAATGCTGCTGAAGTAAATTTGTTGACTTGACTGCAGGATACAACCTGTTCTTTTTTCTATATATATTTTATTGAGAATTGCATTCGATTTCATTGAAATTTGAAAACAGCACGTATTGCCATGGTACTAAATACTTGGAGGTATTCTGACTTGCACTCAAATGCTTACGCGACGACATCGCCTAACTAAATAAAGTAAAAAAAAATAAAACGAGATATCAACTAAAAACTAAAATGATAATACTAAGAGATTAGCAAACATAAGAAATTTTTTTCTGCAGAATTTCGATTAACGACAGAAAAAAAAGGATATACTAATAGCAACAAATGAATAAGATAATAACCAAACAGAAATTGGATATACCCATCCAAAATTTAATCAATTTGATTTGTGTGCAACGAGAAGAATAAAAGTTTCTTTTTTTTTTCTGAGATAACAGAATCAATAACAAATAATGCATCGGTAAGTAAATAGATAGATAACGAGATAACGAGTGAGTGCACAAAACCTACATACGCGTGCATACGCGCGTCAGCGAGAGTGTGTAAGTAAATTAACAACGTTGTAGACTATGAGCTCTTTGTCGCGATCGACAATGACACTATGTGCACGCAACCGCTGGTTGCTTTAACAGACGTGGATCACACTGTTCGCAAAACTTTGTGAATTGACTCTGCTGGCCAAATGTAAGTACAACTGAACCGCATGCAGCATTTCTCCAGAATATTCTATATAAGCGCAAGTGTTGAATATAGGCGCGGCTGAGTCAGTGCGTTAAGAAGTTTGCTTCAGGAACGCATGGCTATGAGTTCTGTCAAACTGCAACGCATCTTGGACAAATATCTTAAACGTTAACCTCGAGACGACCAAAGCCATGTGAGTGGTGGTTTTGTAGCAGGAAACTGAAAGAAACCCATCGCATACACACACACACACATATAGATATAATGTGTGTGTATATATATATATATATATATATATATATATATATATATATGCGTATGTGTGTGTGTGTGTGTGTATATACTCTGATATGCTCACGATACTGCGGTTTTGTATGGAAGTGGGAGAGGATGTCTGTGCTGGGACATAAGTATAGGAAATGGCGTCTGAGATACGGTGAATGTGATTGGTTACCTAGGGTTTGTAAGGAATGTGTTAAGTTTTGTTGGGGAATAAGGTAAGTAGGTGTGAATATGGTCTACGTGACAGGGGCTTTGAAAAAGGTTGGAGAGAAAATGGCAAACTCAGTACTCTTTTGATTGAAAAATATAACAAACGTCGTACAAAGCCAGAAGAAGATGTTACACGATGCATAAACAATGCGGAAATGTAGTAAATGTGAAGAGGTTAGGTGAAGACATTTGCTAAAGAAGGTATAGTGTGACTCAACCAATAAAAGTGACAGAAAACCATATTGCTTGCGAGTGAATATCAAGTTTACGTATGTTCTTAACAAGACACATTGTATGTAAAGTGGGTTTTTTTTTCCTTTCTGAGACCACTAGTGAAACCCAAGTGTAAGGCAAGACTGATATACATTAGAGACAATGCAGTCACAGTCGGCACACAAAGACACAAATCAACGTTTACAAAATTCAGCAAATGCAATTATTATATCGACATATTGCGGCGAATCTATAACAAGACCCAATGACGCGTGAAGATATGGCCGCTGTGACGGCGATACAATTTTTCAGCATTATACTTCCTCGTTCTTTCTATGTCTCTCTCTCTCTCTCTGTATATATATATATATATATATATATGTATGTCTGCCTGTGTGTACATATCTCTCTCTCTCTCTCTCTCTCTCTCTCTCTATCTATCTATCTATCTATATGTACACATATTTACTTAAACGTATACATATATAATGTTTTCATATACGCCAATGAATATATACATGCTCAAACATCTATATTATCTTCCTATCCATATGTATACATATGTACGTACAGGATTGTGTATATATATATATATATATATATATATATATATATATATATACGTGCCCATGTGTACGTGGGGTTATATGCATATGTGTACGCGCGTTTTTTTTTGTGTGTGTCTGTTTGTGTGCATGTGTGGTTGTGAGTGTAATCTACGAAAGCGAATCACCACATATTAAAAAATAGCAAATGTGAGCATATCAGAGTATATTTTGAATATAGAACATTTCGATCTGAATATATTCAGTGCACATTGTCGATACCTAACCTTCTATCGATTTTTAAACATTTTCGTCTTCAATTGGCTTAATAAAATAACTTAGCAATACAAAAGATCTTATTGTACGATTGAAGAGTGGAGTAACTAATAAAATACTAAATAGTGTATTGATCCCTCATATTGTTATTCCTGCAGTTTCAACATCAACTGCTGGTTCTTATCTAATAAAAAAATACACACAAAACCCCCCGAAAACAAATAGTATTATTATTGACTCTGAGTTAATGGAAAACTTATTTTATCACATATTCAGAATAACCGATACTTATCGAGATCTACATCAACGAAGGGTGTGTTGGATGAAAATAACATTTTCACCTTCATGAATATACTTGCTATGTTAGAGCGAAAAAGAAATGTGTAAAAATAAAAGAAAAAAAAAACTCTATTCATGACATTGATTATTTTTCCGACTTGTTTTTGCAGTCATTTATTTTTAATGATATATGTTAACATTAACTTCACAGGGAAATGAAAAAAAAAAAGGTATTCAAAATTGTTTGTTCTTTTCTATATACTTTCAAGAATCGCTGACCTTTATCAGTAATCAATGCTTAACAACATAACTCAAATGTAAATAATAATAATAATAATAATAATAAAAAAATAAAAAAATAATAATAATAATAATAATAATAATAATAATAATAATAATAATAATAATAATAACAGCAACAACAACAATAGAAAGGTAAGTTATATTATTTCATATATAGCATGTCCATTCGTTTTTTATATTTCAAAACTTTCTGGTACACACACACACACACACACACACACACACACACATATATATATATATATATATATATATATATATATATATATATATATATATATGTGTGTGTGTGTGTGTGTGTGTGTGCGCGTGTGTGTGTACAGAGAGACAGAGAGTAAGACAGAGATAGAGATAGGCACATACACATACACACACATACATATATACCTATATATATATATATATTTATATATATATATATGCATGCATGTTTGAGGGTGTACGTGCGTAGATGCGTTTGTGTGTCTGTAAGTGTGTGTGTGTTTGTGTGTGCATGTGTTTGCGGTTGGCGTCTATATACGTCTTTTCTATATGGTTTCTTTTTGTACAAAATCATAGAATATTTTATTGTGTTCATGCTGAAAGAAGCACATATTTGAACCGTTGTGTTATCATATGTGTTAACCGATGATATGGAAATTTCTATTCAACTTGCGTCGAATATAAGAAGCACCAATGCGTTAAGTACCCAGAATGGTTATAGTAATAAAATCAGTAGAATTTGAAGGTGTGAATTATGATTTGCCTTTCAGGAGATCAGTGTAGTTAACCAGAAAAAAATGCATATATACTTATGTTGGCTGGTGTTTATTTTCTCAAATGATAATAATACAATGAGAATGATGCGATAGTAAATAACTGAAATACACAAAGTGGATGTGGGATTTAGTAGGTGACCAGATAATAATAAAAAAAAAGGCAAGATATGGATGAATGTAGTGGAGGCACAATGAGGACAAATGTAGGAAACATAAAATTCAATTGACGCGTAAAAACCGCAAGCAGTAATAAATGGACAACATACGTTATTTTTTATTCATAATTTTACAGATAGAAGAAGGAGAATAATGTTCCGTTAGACATTCAGAGAATAAATAAAAACCACTGACAAGAAACTGACTGAATATATATATATATATATATATATATATATATATATATATATATATATATATATATATATATATATATATATATATATATAAGGACGATTAAAACAACACATACATACTCAGAAAAATAGATATACGCACAGTCTCACGTACACACACCTAACATCCCCACCGACACAAAAACACACACAAACACACATACACACGCACTCACAAACGCACTCACGCACACACACGAACAAACACATATACACATACACACACATGCGCACACACAACACCCTAACAAATATTAATCACACACATACACACTCACACAAACGTGCACACACATACACACACCATCCTACCATAGATAAAAAACACACACATACTCATATACACATGCCACACACGCACACATACAGACATAGGCATACACATACATATGAACCATCACACACATACGTTTGCTTACACACACACACACACACACACATACCACAAGGTATTTAAAACAACACACCCACTCAGACAGAGAGACACACTCACACACTCCCACACTCACACAAAACACTCCCACGAACACACACAGATGCACACATACATACACACACATACGCACACATACGTACACACCCTCACGCATACATACGGTTGCTCTCACACACACACACACCTCAAAGACGATCAAAACAACACATACACACTCAGACAAAGAGATATACGCACAGTCTCACGTACACACACCTAACATCCCCACCGACACAAAAAAACACTCAAACACACACTCATATACACATTCCACAATAAACTCTGGGACCAATAAAAACGGCACACACACACACACACACACACACACACACACACACACACACGGACACAAACACACATATATACACACACATAGAGATGTGCACAGAACCAGTCCCAAAAACCAGTGAACCATGACAGACTGTCACAGACCAACCAAAAATAAAAAAATCTTCTTTAACTCTTCTTCCCTCCCACCCCAGCTAGCCAGTCATACTGTCTCTTAAGACAGTAAAACATTCCTTCAATATACACAAGAGAAAAAGGCCAGGTCAGTTCCTTCTCAATTTTATTCGATTGTCAAAGAATATGTATGAGAATATGTATATGTATATGTATTTTTCCATATGTGTATTTTCATACACTGTTTTTAACAGTGTTTTTAACAATTTCACCTTAATATGACAATCAGTATGTAACACTACAAAGTTCATACAAAGCTTTATACTTTAAATATATTTTATCAACAAAGAATGTATATATGCATTTTAATACTCAGACTGTTTTTTAACATTTTTTATTATTCTCAAAGACTTTTGATAATCTTTTTCTAAAAAAGTGAAACCGGTTAAGTAAATAAATATTTTTTAAAAATAAGTGCATTTTCAAACCTTCTTTCATATATATTTCCACTCGTACGGTATTCCACAACTTTACTTTATTATATATATATATATATATATATATATATATATATATATATATATATATATATATATATATATATATATATATATATATATATATATATATATATATATATATATATATATATATATATATATATATGTGTGTGTGTGTGTGCGTGTGTGTGTGTATATGTGTGTGTGTGTGTGTGAGTGTGTGTGTGTGTCTGTGTGTCTGTGTGTGTGTGTGTGTGTGTGTGTATGGGTGTGCGTGTGTGTGTGCGTGCGTGCGTGCGTATATGTGTGTGTGTATACATACATACATACGTATATATATATATATACGTATGCATTTTTAATTTCTTTTAGTTCTTTCATATATTTCAGACCAAAGTTTTGGGTCATGAAGGAGCACCAGCAGTGTAATCGTCGTATCAGTTGCCATCCTCATGTGATTGACATTTGGTGATGGACGGACTTCAATACAGCTGCCCTCTTTTAAGTTTCCCACCGCTATATAGATTCATCTAGAACATTGTACCTCAGGATCATCAAGTTGTTTCTTCAGAAATATTCGCCCCTACTCCATGAAGATCCCTCCGATATTTTAAGAAGGGAATACTTGACCCTTACTTTACACAGGATAGCTGTGACATTTGGAACTTTGCAGTGACGTACAGTTCGGGTGTTAGTTGACCGCTTGATACAATGAATTTGATGCTAACACCACCAGAATCTTCCAAACGTATATCATTGCCCATCTTTTCCGATCTCGCTCCAGGGAGTAGAGTCGTACCTCTTTCATTGTTCCCTAGTAGCTCAGTCGTGGGATTGTTGCAAGCTTCTTGTGTAGTGCTAGTGAACTGATTCAGTTTCTGCTATTAATTTGACACTGTGGGGTGACTACAGCTGAGAGCACTGCTACAGTCAGTTGTGTAATTGATGCTCAGTAATTGACTCTGGGATTGCCTCTCCTTTTGGTCTAAGGTGTCTTTACCAGGGCCTTAGAAATATTCACCCTTTTTCACTTCATTAAAAAATCTTAAGCTTCGTGAAGAAATAAATCGTTATATATCAAAATGTTGCGAACAAAGATCATTAATATCACACACAACAGGCTGGTATCTTCATATCCTGCATTACAAAAGGCTTTCCATTTGATTGTCTCACGATACCCATAACCTAAAGAATGGCCTAATAAGTAATATTTTCTTGTATGAAATAACGCATGTATGTTTAAGATTATATTCCATGAGATTATATTTAATCTCAGTGTCACAAATGCATTTTGCCTCGTATCCATGATAAACTATCTTAAATTGTACAAAGCTAACAGTAGCAACAAGTGTCGTAAGATAACAGTAGAAACCAAAGGATGTTCCTTTACCTAGCATTAGAAAACAAGCATTATGAACACAAATGCTGGTGTTACGATTGATAACGCTTAAGCATGAAAACGAAATACGACTTCCTTTAAGATTTTTCAAAGGTCACTACTTTTGTTATGAACCAAATGACCCTTACAAATATCCCCTTTCGAAAATTTCACATTATTTGCATTTCTCACGAACGATAAATAATTCATAACATAACATCCGACATTATCTCATGCAATATTATGCAAGAAACGTTTGGTTTAATAGGAAACGTAATACTTTGTCAAATCTTGAGTTTACACACGTCAGAAGTTGGTAATCAATTTCAAGGAGTTGACAGGAAATCATAACAAATAGGCATCAATTTAGAGTTAATTAATTCTCATTCCTACGAAACTAATTTAATTTCTTGCCAGCTCACTGGTAAATTTTCTTGTTAATGCAAATGATGTAGCATTTAAGTGTATTTAGACATTTTCTAATGCACAATTACAGCGATAAATGAGAGATACAAGAATATATATTCTACCCTTTGCTGTTATACATCATTTCTTTACTAAATTACTGTTTTTCTGCAAATTAAAATTATTTGATCTTTTCATACGGATGCGTCGAACCATTACACACACGGACACAATAACAATTATATAGAAAGGCAATCTTTCCAATGATAAGCCACGTCCCGTCATTAATCGTTCTAGTCTCAGGGGATTAGTTTGATGTTACATATCTTTCTGATCCAACTGATAGATGAAAGTAGAGGTAGGTGTCGAAACATGTCTCGTAAAAAAGAAAAAAAAAAAAAACGCAACACATACAATAGGAAGGACACATAATAACGGAAGTCACACGGATCTTGATAGTTTCGATTTGTATATAGAGGCGTTTGCACTGCAACAGTGAAAAAGAAGGCTAGAATTCACAATAGTTTAGATATTTTAAATAATTTCTTTCAGGATAATTTCTCGCAGGTCAAAAATATAAAAAGTAAAACACCTTGAATTGTGTGCCAGACTCACTCTCATTATTATCATTGTTGTTGTTGTTGATGTTGTTATTGTCTTTACACAGCTTCTAATGCCGGAGACATACTACAGTGTCGGCTGTTCACTACCAGTGAACTAAGGTAACACCACTTATTTTTCGAGCACCTTCCGGAGTATTCGAGTGGTTCTAAGCAGTGCTGTTTTATGCAAGTGCTCCACCCTCATTGCAACCCCTATTTGTTCTACGTACCTCTCCAGATTATTACTCACTGTTCCCAGGGCTCCAACAATTATTGCTACTACTACCACCTTTTTCATCGACCACAACTGCTTCACCTCTCAAGCTAACCTGTCATATCTCTCAAATTTTCTTCCTTCCTTATCGCATACCTTGATGTCAGCTGGGCATGCTATATCTAAGATCCAGCATAGTTTGTTTTCTTTCTCAATTGAGACTATGTCTGACTTTCTATTCTCGATCTCATGGTCGCACTGAATCATAAAATCCCATAGGATCATTGCATTTCTATTTTCAACGATGACTTCAGGTATGTGGTCTTTCCAATTTTTTGCTTTGTCAAGTCCATACTTGCTACAAATTGTCCAGTGGACAAGCCCGGATATATTATCGTGGCGTCTCTTATATTCCTTCTGGGCTTGTGGCGTACATTGGCTGGCAAAATGCCATACGGTTTGACCGTCTTGTCCACAGGTTCTGCACTTATCAATTTCTGCTGCGTTGTCTCTTCTGTCATTAATTTTATTTTCATTGCAGCAACAATTGGCGCATTTTCTTCACTCTAATCAATCTGGTAGGTATCTAAGAGATCAGTAAAGAATTGGATACAGAAAATAATGCATGGACAATAGCATAGCCAGAGACTATAGTTTTATTGTATCTTGTCCATCTTCACATATTCTTCAGTTATTTGTTATGGTTCTTTTCATAATATTTTTTTGGTAATTTCTGGTAGGTAGGCTTTAGTCTTCCGCTGCAATTATAAATCCTTGTGACTCTGCTTGGAGTCCTGAGCTTCTCAGCCACTGTCGGATTTTTGCTTTGTCTATTTCTTTGTGTTTAGTTTAACCCAGTATTTGCCATCAAGGGGTTTCTCTTTCTATCGTTGTATCACGATCCGTTGCTATTTCAGTTTTATTTTAGATGTTAGTTGTTTTAAAGCTTATGCTGTTTCGTGTTTTTGTTCATAGTTGTTAGGTAGTATGGCTTCTTTCTTGTATTTGTCAGCTTCCTTAAAGACTGAAAACATTGTTTTTTGTTCGTGTTTTGTGGCTATTTATATTAGTTTTCCTAGTTTCCAATTAATGTTTTCTGATTGGGGAAAAGTTATCAAAGTTTGAACATTATTAACATTTTTCTAAAATATTTTTCGGAATAATTGAATTACAACATCGGATTGAGCGTAGACATTACATTTATCTACGAAAGTTGAACGTTTTCACGTAATTTAAAATATCAGATTCTGTGAGAGCAACACCATAAATCCCGTAGGTGGGTTGCTCTGTCTCTCTCGGTGTTTAATGCTTTTATATTGCGAATTTCACTCCTGAATGTATGTTTGTTTGTGTATGTGTGTGATGTGTGTTTGCGCGTGAGTGTCAGAGAATATGTATAGATGTGTGTGTGCACTCTAAGCCGACATAGTCGAAGTACCCTCACAAGGCATCAGCGGCGACCTCTACAGACAACTGGAATAAATTTGATGATTGATATGCGCACAACAGCCTCCGACCCACTTATTCAGGAAAAACTCGAAAGGGGGATGAATCGATTAGATAGTAAGTGCACAAAAACTTCCTTTGCATAATAGATTCATGATACGATGTCCTTTTTCAATTCAATCGACATCAACTTCAAGTGTTAATTTCCCAATTAAAATAGACCAAATGCTAGAGCATAATAAACCGAACATAGTGGTGGTGGAAATGATGTACCACATGTTATATATAGTAGATTTTCCGTGCCCGTTTGACCCACGATTAGTCAGAATAGTTATGTATGCAATATTCAACCGAAACTGCAAATATTGAAAAGTGAGTGTTCTCATGGTAATTAAATTCTTTCGTGGACTGAGTATCGACAATTACTGTTACAAGTATTTCCGATTATTCACATTGTCACTGCCAAATCACTACCGCTCCGATTTACGTTACATTTCTGCATTATTTATTTAAATGCTGAAGTTTTAATCAAGATGAAAACCTTAAACACTATTCAGAATACTAATACTGATAGTGTTGAAAATAATACCACTACAAACAGATACACATGAACATATGCCAACGAAAGGAGACAATATATTGCGGTTCCTCCGTTTTAGCCATGGCAATTTTATTTAGAATATTCCTTGGTTTAATAGAATAAAATGCACTCTGGCATAACGTTTCAGGTTCATATAACAAGCAAAAAGAATGAAAATGAATCCGTTAAGTAGGAAAATAATTATATAAAAAAACATTGATAGTTATGAAAATATCATGGTGAATAATACCGTTGTAATAGAAGCCAATAGGATCGGAAAATTTTCCAAATGATGAGGTCGAATTCAGCAGCAAATACGTTAAACGATATTTATTTTGACTTGGAATTCGATTATAACTGTTCTGCT
>NC_142932.1:38669066-38670151 GCF_046866305.1 Octopus bimaculoides
ACATAAAAAAGTAAGTAATACTTATAGTAATACTGTGTCATCTTACACACTTCCGCTTTCGATGTGCATTGATATCATAGAAGTTGTGTATTTACGCGTTTCACTGCGTTACTTTCTAATATTTAAATTAATTTGATGATATATGTTGCGTTGTATATTAAAATATATATCATAGTATCGGCTGGCTCTATACTATATATGAAGAGTCACATCATACTTTCGACGTTATTTATTCCAGTATCAATTAGAAAATTGAAAATGTTGATATACATACAAGCACACTTTAGAACATCAGGGAAATCATGTGCTTTTTAGGACGTTAAATGTTATAGCCAGTCATATAGTTTCCATCGGTTTCGCAAATATAAAGCATTTAGCACTATACGAGTATCAGCAGACTCATATATATATATATATATATATATATATATATATATATATATATTTGTAGAAGAAATAAACTGAAAGGTATAATGAATGAACACTCCAATGGGTCAAAACAATTTATGAAGTTGCTTTGGCCGATTGGAGTGTTTATTTATTATGCCTTTCATTTATTTTTTCCTTTTGCCATTGGAACCACATGAGTACATCCAGCTGCAGTTCAATTTTCCGTTTTGTTCTTCAGGTTAACGAAATTACATTCGGTTTGACGAAGTTGTAAAGTTACCCTCTGCTATATATATATATATATATATATATATATATATATATATATATATATATATATATATATATATATATATATATATATATATATATATATATATATATGTATATATATATATATATATATATATATATATATATATATATATATATATATATATATATATATATATATATATGTATATTTATATATATATATATATATATATATTTATATATATATATATATATATGTATATATACATATATGTATATATATATATATATATATATATATATATATATATATATATATATATATATATATATATATATATATATATATATATATATATATATATATATATATATATATATATATATATATATATATATATATATATATATATATATATATATATATATATATATATATA
>NC_142932.1:38670651-38683151 GCF_046866305.1 Octopus bimaculoides
AAAATAAGACTTTAGTCTCAGCTCCTCAATCAAAACGTCTTCTGTCGGAACTAACATTATTAAAGAACATTCAAGTGATTCTGATTCATCCGATTCTGTGTTTGCTTCCGTTTTTTGTCGCCAAATATGTCAAACTCGATCAATATATTCAATTTGATAATTTGTGAATTTTTTTTCTGTTATATATGAATCAATTCTTCTCCATTTTCCATGTAATTCATAATGCTACTTGAGACGTTTGTAGCAACTGATGTAACATCTGTCATATTCAGGACTATAGAAGATATTAATGTGATTATTTTCATTTTAAATCTATTTTAAGTGGTTACAAGTGGAAGATGTATAAGATGGAAGAGTAATTATGTAGTTTTTCCCAGCTGCGTCTCTCTCGTTGTTGACTAATATTTATTTGGACTTTAATCGTTTGCAAGTGAAACAATTAGTCTTTCCTTTGGAACATTACAAAGTAGAAATGATTTTAGATTATAGTTAATGTATCTTTTCGTAAGTTTTAAATCGGATCTACTTTCAATTATATCATCAGCATCTTCATGCGTAAACAACATATTGCATGCTGTTTTTGATAAGTCCATGCATAGTAAATCAAGTAACAATAAGTTATATATTTTCCCTTACGAGTTCTGTGTGTATCCACACATTTTTCACTGACACTGCTTTTCTTAACTTCGTATCTTAACATAAAATTGAAAACACATTCTTCACAATTTGAATGGCTTGTATCTCTCTACCGACTACCACTCATCAGTCATGATGTTACCAATCAATCATATTGCTACTTATATGTATCATTTCTTTCTAATACAGATTTATATAAGTGATATTCGAGTATTTTTCGATCATAAATTCTAAGCGAGTGTAAGGACATTTTACAGTTATCATTCCATAAAAATTTCTCAAAAACGACAACTCTATTATATCTCGTATACGGATGATATCATACCCAGGGTGCTCACAGTGCATACACATAGATAATTAATATTATCAGATAGACATACACATTATGAGCCTTAAGCCTAGTGGAGCGTAGATCTCTTCTAATCGTATGAGAAATTTCAGAAAATATGTGCGTAATTCGGGTTCATATTTCAATGTAATTATAAAAAAAAGTATTTAATTGTATTCCGTACTAGTGCTTTGGTCGAATGAAACTACTACTAGTCTCTCTTTCTCTCTCTCCCTCCCTCTCTCTCTCTCCCTCTCTCTCTCTCCCTCTCTCTCTCTCTCTCTACCTCTCTCGCTTGTGAGAAGCATATGTTATTGTGCACGTCCAATGTGTCAGTGTGTGTGCATATATTTGTAAATTTGTGCATTAATTGATATACACGCACATGCATTTTTTAGGTATACGAACGGGGTATTTTTTCAAAAACATTTCAACCAAATGTCAAATTATTGTCGTATAAAAATTATTCTGGTATGTTTTGAAACAAACAAGATTAACAATATAGCTAAGCTGTTTATTCTGGCACAGAGAAATCTTTGCGCATGCATTACAATAGCAGTCCTAATTACGATGGTGAAGTCACGTTTCTTAAAAAAAACGTTGTGAACTTGATGATATTGATGCCCTGCTATATCTAAACAGTGGATTAATACAAATATATATGTGACATTAATTATGAATGTTTTGTAATGTGACGTTTTCGAACAGCAATGCACTTACAAAATATACTAAATCAAATTTCAAAAAACATTCAATGACTAAGAAACATTCGAAAAAACAAAACATTCTGTGAAATTATAAGGTAAGATTGATCCCCATTTGAAAGGGTATGCTGTGTTAGAATACACATTTTTACGATAGTTATTATATCGGATTTCAAAGCTCATATGCACGCTTGTTCGTGTGTGGATAAATACTACAAGTTGGTATTCTGCATCTCTGGCAAATAATTATTCTGCTAGACTGCAGTAATAGGGAATGGAGAATGATCAACATAGAATACTTAAAAAACAATATCATACTGTGTATGGATATGTTTCGTGAGCACCTCCATCCCAACATTAACAAGAACTTTATATAACACTATTTACATAATTTTCATTATATTTTGACGGATATTTGTCCTCATCTTGTTTGTTGTTAACACAACGTTTCGGCAGATATACCCTCCAGCGTTCATCAGGTTCCTTCGGGAAATTTCGAACGTGGATTCTCATTCGTAAGGTATTTTTCGATCATCATCATCGTCTTCTTCTTCTTCTTCTTCTTCTTCTTCTTCTTCTTCTTCTTCTTCTTCTTCTTCTTCTTCTTCTTCTTCTTCTTCTTCTTCTTCTTCTTCTTCTTCGTCGTCTTCTTCTTCTTCTTCTTCTTCTTCTTCTTCTTCTTCTTCTTCTTCTTCTTCTTCTTCTTCTTCTTCTTCTTCTTCTTCTTCTTCTTCTTCTTATTATTATTATTATTATTATTATTATTATTATTATTATTATTATTCTTATTATTATTATTATTATTATTATTATTATTATTATTCAGGTCACTGCCTGTATTAAATGTAGAACTGTATCACTTCATATAATGTAAAACATAACCCCACCCCTCCACGCTAATATTCTCTTTACTTTGATCTTCGACGTACTAATGCCTGCTGACGTCGATGTCAACGTTAGACAACGTTTGCATGGATCATGCAAACCAGGATCTTGTGACTTGCTGACATTTCCTTGCAACATTCTCTTATCATTGACGCAGCTGACCTGTATTCCATGCCTTCTGCGAAGTGGTGTCTACACTCAATAAGACTAATTTCGGCAATTGTGCCAGACAAGTAAATTCATATATCACTCATCTTCTAAGTTTGTTTCTGGAAAAACCAAAGCTCATCGAAACTGATCAAATGTCATATTTCAACCTTGTCTTTAGAATCGTTTTGAAAACGTTCTTATTTGCTGTGAAATGCTAGCATTTGCATCTTAATCACTGTCAAAGTGGCAAGAGTGATACCTTTAAATTTATCAACGACTTTTCTCTTTCAACACCTCTTTGAGAAAATGTGCACGCGTGTGCGTGCGCGTGCATGTGTAAATGAAGTGAAAACTTGTGCCTCATTGGCTAAGAGGTTTTACCCACGATCGTAAAATCGTGAATTAGATTCTGGGTGGTGCGTTGTGTCCGTCAGCAAAACAATATAATTCAGGTTACTAAGCTAGCAAAAATGAGTGGTACATGCATGCGGAAGCACCGGTTTGACATATCCTGTTTAATGACGTATCTTCTTAAGAACTCCATCATGGTTAGGCGAATCTGCGGAGTGCTCCGTTATATTTCACATTAAGTTCCACCGTAGGCTGTTCTGCAGACCTGGTCAATCGGATCAGTCTTCGTCGCAATCGACAGCGCGCCAGTTTTCCAAAGAACACGATGATACTTATGAAAACGGCGGAGCCATGACTGTATGGTAAAAAGCTGACTTCATACAAAAATGCTTTGGGGCGTAGCCCGACTGCGTTCCATCCTGAAAAATTATTTTGGAATTCTTTGGATAATACCATACTTAATTATGGTGCCTAAACTCAAGTACCACATTCACATTGAATCTAATATATATATATATATATATATATATATATATATATATATATATATATATATATATATATATATATATATATATATATATATATATATATATATATATATATATATACATATATATAAATAAGGACAAGATCGATATTTAAAATATTGATTTTATCAAGTGGCCAGCATGAGAATAAAAACCATCAAAGGTAATAATTATTTAAAATTATAATACAGGGTATCTAAGAGATACCGCCACGCTGAAAAATAGCAGTCAAATCCTGACTATAAACCACAATAAATGTCCACATAGCACAAGGAGCCAGAAATCCAGGATTTGGAATTATCTTATAA
This sequence comes from Octopus bimaculoides, assembly GCF_046866305.1. Taxonomy (NCBI): domain Eukaryota; kingdom Metazoa; phylum Mollusca; class Cephalopoda; order Octopoda; family Octopodidae; genus Octopus; species Octopus bimaculoides. Next base: position 38,674,544 of record NC_142932.1, read on the forward strand.
TTTTACTGGTTTATTTTGTCTTCGTCTTCGCTCCTTGTGCTATGTGGACATTTATTGTGGTTTAGAATCATGATTTGACTGCCATTTTTCGGCGTGGCGGTATCTCTTAGATACCCCGTATTATAATTTTAAATAATTTTATATATACATATATATATATATATATATATATATATATATATATATATATATATATAAACGATGGGCTTCTTTCAATTTCCCTCAACCAAATCTACTCACAAGACTTTGTTCGGCCCAAGGATATAGTAGAAGACACTTTCCCAATGTGCCACGCAGTAGGACTGAATTCGGAACCACGTGGCTGGTTAGCAAGCTAATTACCACACACCCACACCTGCGCCGATATATATATATATATATATATATATACACACACACACATATATATATATATATATATATATATATATATATATATATAAACAATATATGAGTATATGTATATATATGTACATGTATGTATATACGTTCATCCGCATGTACATAGAGATACATAACTGGGTACATGACGTGGCAAAAGAACAAGGACAAAAATGGTAAACAAGGTGCAACAAACAAAAAGGCTGTACAGTCAGACGTGAAGTGTGTATGTCTCGAACGCTGTGAAGCACGTACAGGAGGGGCACAGAAGTACGTGCGAGCTTGGTGATTCCAAGAACGAAAAGAAATAGCAACCGCATACACGTGGCCAAGGCTGTGTGAAGAGAAAGAGTAGCAGAGGGAAAGGGAGGGGAGGAAGTAGAATAAAAGTGAGCAACGAGAGGTAGAGAAAGAGAGAGAGAGAGAGATAGTAGTAGTAACGGTGAGAGGCGAAGGACGAGTAACAAGAGATAGAGAGAGAGAGAGAGAAGTAGTGACAGGTAGAGGCGAAGAATGAGAGGGGGAGAAAAATAGTTAAACTTACTGTATAAAGGTAACGCGTGCGTTCTGTCGTGATACAAACAATATATGAGTATATGCATATATATGTACATGTATATACATGTATATACGTTCATCCACATGTACATATAGATACATTACTGGGTACATGACGTGGCAAAAGAACAAGGACAAAAAAATGGTAAACAAGGTGCAACAAACAAGCAGGCTATAATATACACATGTATATACATATATACATATAAATAAACGAATCTGTCAAATGAACTAGAAAGAACGATGACGAATGTAGGAATAGAAAATGAACGAATAGAAAAAAAAATCGAAACAAACAGCAGGGAAATGAATATAACTGGTGCACTCTACAAGTTTGTAGATGTTCTTGTCTCAAGTTGGCAGTGACGTCAAACTCGAGTATCGAGATAAACACTGCTGAAATAAAAATGTCCATAGATACACACACACACACACACACACACACACACACATATATATATATATATATATATAGTTAAATATATATTAAACGCATTAATTTGTCAATATTAAGAACATAGGGAAGCAGCGAAATATTTGTATTTTTAAATAGCTAGAATATTGCAAAGTTTTCACTGAAAGAAAACATTGAAATATAGCAACTGAACATGTACAAAAGGAAACATACATACGTCGACGTGAGAGAATTATATTAGAAGTAACTTTTGTTATTAAACTGAAATAAAAGAGATCTTCAGAAAATTCTTGTATTCAAAAAGTAACACGTTCACTCCTATATATAAACATATATCTCTCTCTCTCTCTACCTATAAATACAATACGATATATATATATACATATGTATACATACATATACGCATATATATATATATATATATATATATATATATATATATATATATATATATATATATAAATATATATATATATATATGTATATATATATATATATATATATATATATATATATATATATATATATATATATAAATATATATATATATATAAATATATATATATATATAAATATATATATATATATATATATATATATATATATATATATATATATATATATATATATATATATATATATATATATATATATATATATATATATATATATATATATATATATATATATATATATATATATATATATACATATACATATACGCATTTATATGCTTATAGAGGTATGTACATGTGTGTATGTATATTCCTAATACCTATTCAAGATAAATTCTGTTTCCGTTTGGATTCCAAAGTAATATAATATTACAACGCAAGTGAAACAAATACGAAGAACTCTGTGTAATGTTGTTTTATAATTTTATGCTCTAAGAAAGAAGATGAATAGTGTTGTCTATATATTTAAGAACTGTTTTTTGTTTTTCTTTTTTAATTCCCATTTGTAATGAAATGAAGAATGATACAAAGGCAACATATTTGTTTTATCTTTTAATACTGAAAATATTATATGTAACCCATGAAATGGTTTTGTTAAATATATTTCATAGATTAAATATATTTGTTTCATATTTTTAAAGCAATATACGTACGCACAAACTCACGCAAACACATGTGTTTGTGTGTCTGTGTATACATACACACACACACACACACACATATATATATATATATATATATATATATATATATATATATATATATATATATATATATATATATATATATATATATATATATATATATATATATATATATATATATTTATATATATATATATATATATATATATATATATATATATATATATATATATATATATATACATATACACACACATATATATATATATATATACATACATACATATATATATATATACATTTATATTATATGTCTGTCAGCGTGTGTGTTTCTATATGCGTATGTATGTGTACATGTGTAAAACTGTATCGGAATACGTATACGTATATGTATGCAAAAGCGTTTATATAAATGCATACACTTTTGCATTGATATACACTCTGGCGCACACTTGTATACACATAGACAGCCAGGCAATTACTATGGAACACACGCGCACACTGAAGTACACATAAACACAATCGCTAACACGCGCACACATATTTATACATATATCCGTATATCATTTAATTTTAATTTCAATCTACTGTCGCTTTTTTATACTCCGGTTATTTCGTGAATGGTTGGTTAGATGAAATATCTACTTAAACTAATGCAGTGTAAGATTTACGCTTCAAAACCACTCTTATGTGCTCAAAATTGAAATATATTTCAACATCACTAAATATCTTAGTTCACTGATATAAAGTATTTCATAACATAACCCTTTATGTTATGTAATGATACTCCGAAAAAATATATTTTACACAGCATTTTTTACTTTACTTTTTATGTATTTGTTTTGATTTTTCTGTCATAAATTTAAAACTCTTAACGTTTCAATCCGAATGTTTTATCAAGAAAGACATCATGCCGTGCTTATGACTTAGGAACATTGAGAAATTTCTAACCTATATATGATTAATACTCTGGTTTCTTTTCAATTTCTGAGGAAATATTTTCTAAATCATATCTACATGTATGTACAGTTGAACTATAATGGGGGCTGTTCAAAATCTCATTCACATTTTTATAACTTACGGCATATTTTCAAAGATCTACGATCACCAAAACTATTTACTCTTCCAAAAATTTACAATACTCGTGAAAAATCTATCACTCATTCTATTGTCTCTTTGGCCATTTCAGTGTTTATTGGAAACACGTTCTATTTGTTTCTCTTATTCATTCGTCTCAATGCAATAATTTTAAACTATTCCATATATAATATTTTTAATCAAAAATATTCATAATACAGGAATATGGAATGATCAGGCTGTAATCCAAATGACAACAATTGCTTCTGCGAGTTAGTAACAACAGTTAGTTGTTAGTTTTCCGTACTCTACATATTATTATATACATATTATATGAATATAATCCAGCAATAGCTGCGAACGTTCACATCATCAGGTACTGAGTGCACTAAGTAAATAGATAACATGGGAATTTCAGCAATTAACGATTGTTATTAATACATAGAACAAATGTGTAGGACGGATGATTCATTAGGAATTTTCAGGATTGTAGTCATCTGTTCAAGTTATTTAGGTGTCCAACCTCCGGTAGATGTGGCTATATAATACGTTTAAGTATCTTTGTACTTCTCCCTAGCGTTAAAGAGTTTTACCAGCCGTTGGTGAATTACGTAATTCTTTGGCACCGAAGAAGATCCTTTGCTATGATACATTTTGAAATGGAAACTTTGCGATGGGAAATCTGATATTTTGAGGGATACTCGTTACATTATTCATTTTGTCAAATACATTTTACAGTAAACTTCAGACAGTTATTGATAATTTAGAGAGTAGTTTGAGGTATGCATGTCTAAAGTTTATGGAAATTGTTTGACATTTCAAACTGACCTTTGTTTATCATATTCAAATATAAACTTCGTGACATACAAATACAATAGAACTTTGACTATCGAATCATATGAGCAGCAATATAATACGTCTGTCATTAACTTTCAAAATATCGTCTATAAGATCTTCACACATGCTCACACACATACGTCGTTATAGTAATGTATATATATATATATATATATATATATATATATATATACAGACACGCGTGCACACACACACACACACACACACACACACACACATATATATATATATATATATATATATATATATATATATATATATATATATATATATATATATATATATATATATATAAATATATATGTAAGCCTGTTCAGTTTCTTCCTATATATTTATTCGTATATCTATCTTGACGCCCATGCATGAGTAAAATATAATGATATAGATACCCACACCCCTGTATAACGAATAATTAAAGAAGTAGGTATGATCAAGCAATATTTCTAATAGGAATAGTCTATGAGTTTTTGACAAACATCGTCGGCACTCTGTCGGTTACGACGGCGAGGGTTCTAGTTGATCCGATCAATGGAACAGCGTGCTCGTGAAACTAAAGTGTCGCCCGTTATACTATGAACACTATGAACGAGCGGAGAATGTTTCACCTGAATTAGATAAAAAAAGGAAATTAACGTATCGACAAAAACGCAAATGCTACGCAATAACAGGAACTGACTTGACTGTTAACATCAAAATCAAGACGTAACAATATGCGGAAGCATAAGAGTATACGACAAAATGTGATGCCATATTTCTGGCATCACTGCCCATTCTTAATTTTAGTCCTTAATCACTGTCCATACTTAAAATTATATTTGGCAAATTTGAACATTCTCCTCCTGTACTAGTACTCTATACGATAACGTATCAATCAAGTACTTTTGAAGATATAATGGTCTACATCCCTTCATTTAATATTTCTAGGAATTTCGATTAAATTACATGAAAATGACTCACCCCAGACATAACAGAATATGCTTCAACACACGAACTACTCACATACATAATCTTGCAAACCAAATCCCAAAACGGAATACATTAGTGTTCGCTTAATGCATCATGAAATTACCTATGTATATATATATATATATATATATATATATATATATATATATATATATATATATATATATATATATATATATATATATATATATATATATATATATATATATATATATATATATATATGCGTATGTGTGTATGTATATATGGTATAAGTTAGAGGTGTTAAGCCTTCTAAGGGATAGAAGTATTCGGAGGCACTCTTGATATTTACCTCAGCAAGTATGGTCCTTGGTACAGGTATACGGCAGCGGGAAATTTGAGAGGTAAACCGTAGTTTAATGTATATATAGACAATTTTGTTTTTGTCCCTCCACTTTCTTATCATGTATATATATGTATGTATATATATGCACATTCTCTTTTACATATATATTTATACATATGCATCTCTCTCTCTCTCTATCGCTATATATATATATATATATATGTGTGTGTGTGTGTGTGTGTGTGTGTGTGTGTGTGTGTGTGTGTGCGTGTGTGTGTGTATGTATATATGGCGATTACTATAGGCAAACCACCGCTTAAAGATACCCCACTGAGTAGTACAGTTTCTAGCAACCATAATGATTGTAAACTTTACAACTATTCATACTTTTAAACATATATTGATTTATGTGTCTCCTTGCAGTTTGATGTTATTTATACTTTCATATAGCATTCATCCTTTCTCTTCTCTTTTACTGTCGGACCTTTGCATAAAAATCTGCATTAATCTAATGATGTTGACAGGACGTTTTATGTATTTATTCTCAAATACTTCTGCTCTGTCTGGTTTGTTTTCTTGGTTGCAATCTTTATCCATCTTAATACTAATATTTCTATCTTTTTACAACTCCAATAATTCAATGCTTATTTACAAGTCAATTGGCAGACTAATCTTGATCTTCACAGCAATTCAATCCTTTATAAATCTTCGTATATTAGACTCTCAAACTTATGCCCAGCCAAACACTACACTGATACATTCTCTGCGGTAATAAAACAGTAAACGACTAGTTCTATAATGAGGGAAACTGACTTCTAGAAGTTTGACTTGTGCAATTCACTATTTCGTATATTCAATATTTTGGTTTAAAATAGTTCTCATAGATTTTCAAGATGGTGGAATACACAATGTCTATAGACACATATGTATGCGCATACACAAACACACACGCACGCACACACACACACACACACACACACACACACACACACACACACACACACACACACACAAACACACACATACCCACCCATGTATATGTACCATGATTGATCGCTAGCTCAAAAAGATTTTTAAATTCCGTCTGTTTATTTCATAGTGTTCTTTTCTGCTAAAGAGTGTGTGCTCTAAACGTTAAAGATTTTGTTCAACTTCCCTAGCGTTAAACTCATAGACCTGTTTGTTGTTTATACACGTGTCTTAGTCTTTTGTTTTTCTGTAAATTTCAATGATATATATATATATATATATATATATATATATATATATATATATATATATATATATATATATATATATATATATATATATATATATATATATATATATATATATATATATATATATATATATATATATATATATATATATATATAAACGTAACCGGTTTCACAATTCATTTTCATAAGTGTATGTTATATAAAACGAGATCGCAAAACGTGTCTTCTTTTAACGTTGTGTTAAAACTATTTGTTATAATGCAATAATTATACAAAAAATGTGGCTCCGAAAATACTTAAACGCGTGTTTGTGAACAGTCAGGTATTGATGTAAGGGATCATTTCGGATTATTTTCTTCTACATTCATGGCTGAATGCTACAGCCGCCCCACAAGTTCATCACAGGGCTTTCGTCCAGCAGATGTCATTTTGCAATTAGAGTCATAGCTATGTATTGTGAAAATCTTGTCCAGATTCAGGGCTGTTTTAATTGTTTCCGTGTGTCTCTGTGCTAAGGCAGATAATGCCACAAGCACGCTGGCATATCAATCATCGCTTTTGATCTAAACGTCATATAGCATAACCACTACACAAACGTTTTGACGTGATAAAATGCAGAAGGCACACCAAAGCTTCCATTAACTCATCACATTGCCATCCTCAACGAATATATCAAGGATTGCTTTTCTTGAATATCAGGATTTTTGTGCAGGAGAACCCCCGAGAATAAGTGAGAGGAAGGCAGATGGAAAAGAGGGAATGAGAAAAAAATAACGAATAGACTCGGAAGAAGAAATGAAAAAAGGCAACTAGAGTTACTTCCGTTTTGTCCATAGATGAATGTGCTACAAAAAGAGCGCGATTTCAAGAAAGAATCTAAGCGTACGTTATATTTGTTTCATGTAGAAAATAATGCATTAGCAAATAGTTTAGTGTTGGAGATGTGATGCATATACATGGCAGAAACTGGAGCGCTACCAGTTACAAAACAGGCAAACGTTTTGTGGAGTGATATGTATTACATCATGTCATGTATATTGTTTGTTAAACACCTGTATATTTCTTCTTTCACACAGTGAATGATTTATAAATTACACCTCTGTATATCTACTTGAACACGTCTGTAATGTATTTTATATATATATACAAGACAGATTTTGTATGAGAGAAATGTAAATAAATTATTCGCATTCAGATTAAATGACACAAGTTCCATTCAATATCTTTGTTGCGTCATAAAATTATTCCTGTGTTTTATACATACCTAGATGGAAAATCAAGTATATGCAATGTATAAATAAGACTAGAGATAAAATGAAAACGTTCGAAAAGTTTCTCTTCAGGTTTGTGATGTACATATCAACTTTATGTGATTTATATTGATCCCCAATTATGTAGGTGGCTTTTAATACTCCCCCGAGTAATTAAACTCTCACGCCATAAAATTGACTCTTGATCCTGTACTTCAAAGATAACTTTCCTAGCATTGAATTATGTAAAATTATTTACACTTTATGGCGTGACTTGAATGAAGTCTGTCTCTTGTTTGCTACAGAATGGATGTCCAAGCGGAGGAAATCATGTTGAATCTTCGCCTGTTTATAGTTTACAAACTCTAAATACAGACTAAAATGGAAAGTATTATATTATATAACTGCTTAAATATTCACAAAGTGTATTTTGTTGAAAGTGTATATGTTTGGAGGTTGTCAAATTCAATGTAACAA
>NC_142932.1:38688151-38723151 GCF_046866305.1 Octopus bimaculoides
TATATATATATATATATTTATATTTATATATTTATATATTTGATCCTTTATATTGAACACTCAATATTTCATCTACATTCAATACTTTCTTTCATGGTGCCATCCATTTTTATTTTATTTTATTTTATATTGGATATTGTATATCATATTATATATTGCATATTCCCTATTCTATACCCCACATTAGTTCTGCAGGAATATAAATAAAACATAAAAAACAGACAGTGTTGGAACTCTTTTAAGCAAAATGATATATTCCTCTATACACAATCATACAAAAAAAACACCTTTTTTGTATTTATTTTTACTCGCATATATATATATATATATATACACTCGCACACACACACACACACACACACATGTATATTTTCCTGAACTGTGATATTTGACCTGAATCTACAAGTACACTCCTTATGTTCATTCTTGTGAATGTGATAATTCACTTAAATGAAATTTTTACCACCTCAAAGTTATGTTGATGGAACATTTCACCAGATCACACCACGCTGTTGATATTTGTAACGACGTATTTCTTTTTTTATTCGGTGTGGGGACTTGCACATAGAATTGAAAGTAATTTGAGTCGATTCCGAACATTGCGCTGTGTTGTGTGCTTGCTAAGACAATTTTATTTTGAGTACCACTTGTACACTCACATATAATGCGAAACCTTTTGCCAGACTTGTGTCCAATGAAGATGAAATATTACGAACTGTTACTGATACAACAGGGACACCTGACAAAATGCTTATGAGTTCTTGTTCGTGAGATAATAGTATCCAGGGACTTAATTTTTTGAATTTTATAGCTAAGGTAAAATAGATTATAAAATATTCATGTTACAAGTTTTGAAACGTCATTTCGTTTAAGGATGAAAACTTTCACTTTTAAAATTATCCTCATATATTATCTATACTCTGTTATACTTAAAGCAATACGAATATATACAAAATGGTACATAAATTAGTATACTAAGGAACCATGTAACAATGTTTCAATAATACAGTTTTCTTATGTGTACAATATAATTTAGAGCAGTTCAGGTATCTTTTAACTTATCACACATATTTCGTAGCTACGATATCTCTGAACGACTTCGAAGATGCACGTATTAACCTTTGCAACGTTAATAGCCTCGACCGGAATTGACATCCCGTCGAGAGTTTTGTCAATATGAGTTTGTAGTTTCGGGCTTATTATTCAGTACTGAAATATTTTTGTTTAAATAAATTTCATAGAGAAAAAAGGCAAACAAAATATTCCCTGTTATCTCTGAGAAGTAAATAAGATGAATGCTCAAAAACAATTTAATCAAAAGATTTGAATATCAAACTGCATTATTGATGCAATGCGCAGGTAGAGGAAGGACGAAATTGAATCCTTTTTATATAAGTACCAATATGCTTGTATAAAATCCTTCTTAGATACGCGCACACACAGACACACACACTAACACACACACCTGCATCGAATTATATACCAGCGACATGCACTCTACTAACGATTCATTCAACTGAGCAAAAGTTTTCTGCAAAATTATGTCCAACCTTAAAACAATAGACGAAAGACTAGAAGAAAATAAATAAATAGTTGTCGAAAGGAAATACGGCATAAACCTTTTTCAAATTTGGATTTCTGAAAGCAAGACAAAATAATATCCAGGTGACTGAAGAAAAGAAGTAACGGGCAAAAACGTAAATAAAAAAATATATTCATAAATGGGGATGAATGAGATAATCAAAATGATATCGTCTAAATGAAAACTAAATCCCCGTATTCGGATGCTAAATTTAGTAAACTTAACCAATAAACTATTGGAGCACATATCTACGAGCAACCAAACAATAAATAAATCTAATTTATTATCAAATGCAAATGGAACTGAATATATTATGATTTAATTGGCACACAACTCTCACAATATCCCCATATTCTTAGGATTAATCATCAATCAGATACTTCTGATATGACTGAAACATTTTGAAAATAAAAGTCAGTTACTGTATATTTTGAATTGTATGTTTAAATGAATCATTTTCTTACTCCTATAAAGGCATCTTTATGCTACATAATTAAAATATAATTTTCTGAAAATGATAAGAAAACTATGTGCTTATGAAAGGTAATATGCAAAGAGAAACACACACACACTACCGAAAACGGCATCTCTCTTCCAAATGAGATAAATGATAAATTCTTAAAAACTGTTAAAAGAAAATGAAGGAAATATTTAGTGCTTGCATTGCTAATTTACGCTAAAATTTGATCTCTTTTGACATATTGCTATGATTTCAATTCTGTTAAACAGAATTCAAACATTTAAAACTAACCGTATCTGTTCTAATATCGTGAGACAACACCGACAAATAATTCTAATAATATTTGATATATGTATGCTTAAATGCAAATGGTTAATACGAATTGTATGACGCGTAGACTAATCTCTAATATTGATTTTGCGGCTTCATGCGAAATTGTAATTCCTGCAATTATCTACAGAAAATATCCGTGTCATATTATATATAGTTACAGCTAAGATTAATTTTGTACATCTAAGCTGTTGTGTCTAGACAATATCAAACAATTTTCGAAAGAAATTAATCAAAGTTTGTTGTCTTTGAGAAATATACCTCAACACAACTTCCCATAAAAAAAAATAATATCTAAACAGCTGCATTAAATATATGTTTTTACTTTATGACATTCATTGCTTTAATGATTCATATATTTCATAGCATTGTTACATCATCAACTCAGTATAATATTTTGAAGTAGAAACCTTAATATGGCGGAGGCATTAAATATATCATGATCTATGAGTTAAGTTTTTATGTTATAATAAATATTCCAGTTATAAAATATTTCAAATGAATATTATTTTCTCATCTTTGAGCTGATTTGTTTTTTAAATACGAGACTATTTCTTTCATATCGTTTTAACGCAGTATTTTATAGGTTACATCATGGTAACTATTTTGGTGAAACATTATAATAGTTTACTTTAAATTATATTAACTCTTATATATCCAAAATATACATATATATACATATATAAACATATATGTATATATATATATGTATATATATATATATATATATATATATATATATATATATATATATATATATATATATATATATATATATATATATATATATATATATATATATATATATATATATATATATACACGCACAAACACACACACTCGCACTCATAAATATATGCATTGGAAACATCGGACGTCAAGTGTATTCAATTGTTGAACATGAAAATATGTTTAGTGGGAAATGTCGAATATCAATTTAGTTATTTTATTATTTTGAACTAACATTTTGCAACTGATAAAAGTAATGAAAAGTAAAAGGTATGAAATAAAAGAGTGGAAAAGGTAAAACTGGAAGACAACCTTGTATTTATCGGAGTTTGTATTACAGAACAGCTGTTCTCCATATACATAAAATATATACATAAATTTACTCGATATAACCGCAAAAGAAGAAACATTTACAGCGGAATTATTGAAACGTTGTGTTAACAACAAACAAGATGAGGACAAATGTCCGTCAAATGTAAATAATGAAATTAATGTAAATAATGCCGATAGAATACGTCTTATTTAAGCAGTGGGCTTGATATAATAGAATTAACGCCTCATCCAATATTGCTGGTCTTATGTCAAAATTTGAAAGCAAGTTTTAAGCTATCAAAAGCGGCTAAGTGCCAGAATATGTCGCATATCTAACAAAACGCTTAACGACATTTCATCTTGCTTTGTGTTCTGAATTCAAATTCTACTAATGTTGGCTTTACGTTTCACCCTTGCAGAATCAACAGAATAGGTACCAGAATAGGTACTGGGTTCCATGTAATCGATTTATTACCTCTCCGGAAATTTCTGGTCTTGGGCCAAAGTTTGAAATCAATATTTACAAAATAAATTTTGATGCCTTGAAGGTCTACCATACCGAAACACGCTGAAAAATATTATTCACCATTTATGATACTCCTGGTTCCTTTAAAAGAAAACTATGTTAACAAATCGTGATGCGAGTGTAATGGTAGCCAAATCGGTAGCGTGGTTTTCTGGAAATCAACTTGATCATATGTAAATGATTTATCTTAATAACGGTATGATTATCAATTAGTTAATTGAAAACGGCAAGGCAACTCTTGCTATATAGAATCCTAATAACTCTATTTTGTCTTTATTAACATTTTAAGATTTACTGGCTACTTTATTTCATTGTATTAATTAATTACATACATATAATAGATTACATTACATAAAGTATTCAGGCCTTCAACACATTAGATGGCCATACGTAGACACAAACACGCTGAGATGTGTGTATGTATATACGTATGTGTGTGCGTGTGTGTGCATATATATATATATATATATATATATATATATATATATATATATATATATATATATACACATACATATGTACATATATTTACACTCACATGTATGTATGTCTGTGTATATGTGTATATATATATATATATATATATATATATATATATATATATATATATATATATATATTCTTACAGATACACCTACACGTACACATACGCATACGTGGATATTTTTATATATGTGTACGCATGTATCGTAGTTTGGGAGGGCGTCCGTAAATGTGCACATATTTGACAGTTTTAGCGTGTGTTCTCTATATTATTAAAATCGTTTATATGAATAACCATAATTAACATGTATTATTACTGAAGAAAACAATTTATTTCCTTGGACATTTTAATTTTGCTTCGAAGATTTAATTGTCGGGTGGATTATTAGAATTTGACAGATGAGAAATTGTATAATCATTGAGACAATGATACAGCAATTGCTTTCAATAAATTTCGTTCAAATTGCAATGATGTATTGACGTGGAATTATGTAGTCATCGTAATCTATGAGGTCTTCATTGCCAGTTGAATCTACCGCCTGTAATTAATATATAATTGCTAGGTCCTGAAGATGTATTATGTTAGTGCCGTTGTTCAGGCATTCCATATAAAATTCTTTAAGCTTTATTACAATGTAACACGTGAATATTTGCTTTATGATTTTATATTAAGAATGTCGTCATAAAAAGAGATATCCTTCAAAAATATGCAACAGTCACTTTTATAATACTGCTTCTATATTTACTGTCTCTCCACAACGTATTTTCACACAGAGGGTAATTTGATAATCTATCAAGGTCAGTAAGCTCTGTGATTCAAAATATAATTCCGAACATTCATAGATATAAGCCTAGCGTAATTTTTACAATTTTGTAACGTTCAGAGCTGCTGGTAATTATATGTTTTTGAAAATATATTAATGATGTATAATGCCACAGTGCGCACAATTTTCATTCACAACTATACTTTTCGATATTTAGGATACATTTCATGTGATTTGTTTGTCCCAAAAATATATTTGTTTAACATGAAATTAAACATTACATTAAGCATTAAACGTGTAGAAAAGTGTATGCATCTTTGTTTCCTTTTAACCCTGAGACTCAGAACTTTGCGAATTAGGATACGAAATCTTTGAACATGTATCTACAATATATTGTGCGATTTTAGTTTTTATTGTATATGTGGCGGGAAACAGTGGTGCAGAGAATTGCTACTAAGGCAAACAAACCTGGAGTAGAGATGGCAAGCCTATGATGAAATCATTATTGTCTCTAAAAGTAATAGGACGAGTGTTGTTGATTGAATAGTTGACCAGACAGTGATTTATTCAGATGTAATACCCTTTGCATAATCTCAAGTGTAACAGGCCGAAATTGTGGTGATAATTGGAGGCTTGACTGGCAAATAGAAAGCCACGACTGTTCCGTCCAGCCCTTCCTGTCCGTCATTGTATCATCCATCTGTTCGTATATTTTCATTGTCATTCGTTACATTCTTGTTCTGTGTTTTGGATTTATATACATATAATTGTGCATATATGGGTACAGGACGTCACTAACAATAACGAACATGAAATTCGAAAACAAATGAGTGAAATACGCAAACGAGTGAAAAAGACAGGACAAGTAACACAAAAAATGACCCTTTATCAATTGTCGGATATGTGTCCACTCTTCATTTCGATCATTCAACAATATCCGTCTTGAATGACAGTTGCTCCTGTAACTTCCAAAATAAATTTGGGATGTTTTAGAAGGTCGAAGTTGAGAGCAAAAGCAGGACAGTGGAGACATACATGGAAACCGAAGGAAAAGAAACGTGGAAGGGTGGAAGGTCGTTAGACCAGAACGAGGGGAAATATAGTGAACACTATATATATATATATATATATATATATATATATATATATATAACATATACTTGCGCATAACACACCCCTATACATTTCAGTGACACTGCAATTTTAATAAATGATTAAATTTTCAAAGACCTATATTTCTTGAATCAACAAATTTGATATGAAAAAGGACCAAGCAAGCATTAATCTTATTATAAGTGCGCCAAAGTAATTTTTGAAATATAAACAATTTGTTGTTAATTTAGACGCGACTAATAATAGATTGATACTATTTCATTTTCCCAAATGTATTCGTGTCGAAAACTAATTACGCATATTTCGATTATTTTGTTCGATTTTTCGCCCACATCGCACCCGCGTTTTACTTCCCACTCTTTGTGTCTCCTTTTCGATTGTTGAGCATAAGTTGAATATTGGCCTCTACATAATGAAATATTTGTTCAAGTGTGAAATTAACGTTAGAAATTATTTAATCTACGATAGAAGAAATTAAAGCAACATTAATTTAAAATCACCATCTGTGTTTTAGCCTGAATGTATACAAACCGTTAAAAGGCACGATGCTGTGGAATTGTCTGAGATAAAATCACTTCATGAACTTCTATTAAATAAAATCGAAATAAATATCCGATTGCTATGAACGCTGTCGCTTTAATGATTCTGGTGAAATATAGACACACCGTTTAGAAGACTTCCACCCGGTGAAATGAAATACGTGCTTCGGTGTATAGAAATAGTGAATAGACAATTGACTGGTGTAGTGGAAGTTTGCCGTACTGTAGAAAATCTCGGTATGCGTAACTGAAAGCGCATCTTAAGTGTTGCAACAGCAGTAGCGTTCGTATCGTTCCAATTTAATCTAAAAATGTAATTCTTCCCATCCAATTTTCATTGACTAAATCTAGTTTACATTAGAAGCCTCTAAACATTGATGTTTTTTAATAAAGTTGCCTTTTAAATATTTTTTTGTTTAGAGCTAAATAAAATTGTTTCTTGTTATATATATTCTCAATATTTGTATCGTTAAAGACATCTTCTGTTAAGCATCTTTGCCTGCGCCCATAGCAACATCAAAATAGCAGTTATAAGTTTCATCGTCAATTGAAATCCCCAAACACATTATTCATTACTCCATACATGGTAATTTAAATTTTTTGGTGATTCTAATTTAAAAATTACTTTTAATTATTTGATATTGATTATAAATCTCTAAAATTGATTATCAATCTATTTGCCTGAAATGTGTTTAAAGTAATAGTCTGTGAACAAAAGCCACCACACACTCTCAGTGAAAGCTTTTGATGTGTCAGCTTTTGTATTACTTGAGCAAGGAGAACGCAATTTTAGGAGACATTTGCTTATGAGTGTCACCTTGCTCTTCAATAAGAGTTATGATCTATGCGTAATTCGTATTTGAATCACAATTTATTCCCACGAACATTTTATAATGCTCGGTTAAGTCGGAGATACAAGATATCGAGGAAGCCTTATTTTATTTGGCGAATAATCTTAAGAAAAACACATTTTGTTTTCAAAAATGAATATTATCTACGCGAAACAATAAAAATATAAATATATACATAAATAGTTCCATGGCATTCGCGTCATTACTTTAATGCGTAATATATATTTAATGATATTGTACAATTGTAATTAACTTTGATACTAAATGTATGTCGTTTACACATAGGAAAGATACCCACTCATGTCATACTGGGAAATGAATGAAAAAATAAAATACGAAATAAGAGGAATGACAATGACTGGAATATCTTCTATATTACAAAGCGATATATACGTATGAGATGTAACAGACAATATCTGGAAAATATTTACCTCCACAAATTTATTCTCTAGTTTGTTTGCAGTAATTTCTACGTCTTTTCTTGATATGAGATGGTAAGATTTGTGCGTGAATATGAACGGAAACACATATATTCAGAGCACATAAATACCTACAACTATTCTATAACATCTCACAGGCCCATCCTCAAATCCTCTAAAATTTGAAGCAGATCAATGTAACTCTAACAATTCTAACAACTTGAAAATAAACTCTGCGCTAAGAACAACATATTTTCACTATTGTATTTTCATTTATTTCACAATATTTTAATTTGTGTAACCATGTAACTTGTTAACGCTAATAGAATTTTGCCTTCGAATCATGCGTGTTTGAACTTCACATAATGCCATGTCATTATATCTCGAACACCATATAAATGATAAATACGATGGTAAATATTTACAATTATGTATTACGTAAGTTTCGTCATTCTGAGTTGCTCCTTTATTTTCACATATTATCGTATATATTGTGTCGCTACTTTACAAACTTCTTTTTAATACAGATAAAAGTTATTCATCTTGTATTATATGCCTAGAATACGTCGAACCAAACACAGATGCATATGAAAAAAAGCTTAGAGACACGTTTATTTATTAATACATACTATCTTAGAACTTATGAAACGTGCTATAGAAAGTGTTTACGTACTATAAAAAGCGATATTCACACCGAGGGAATTTTTTTGGAAAATACTTATATTTTATGTTTAGATAAAAAGTATCCAACATTCAGTTAGATATCGAAAATCGAGGTCAATTCGCTGATTGTGGTTTTCCTGAGACTATCATGATGTACTTTTGCAACTTGTCTTTGAATGGTGTCCACCTATAAAGTAAGTAAGGCAGAAAGACAGAAAGAAAGAAAGAAAGAAAATCTGAGAATGTGTGCACATATGTGGGATCCATGAGATATTTGGGGGATGCATTGTCAATAATATCGAGGTGACATCCGTGTACGCCAAGCGATGTATCACCTTAGGGCTGATATTTTGGTTGTACAAGCTGTTCCCTCGTATGATAGATGAAGGAGTCTCATTTTGCACTGATCAACAAATTTTACAGGCGCATTGCTTTATCGATTCCAGGCTGAAAAACGGCTTAGAAATTAGAACATAGAGGACCAGAACAAATTATAAGAGGTATTCTGTCCGACATCAAAATGTTGAGGCCGGCACAGTGCATTTCCTTGCTGATAATCAACTATCTATGGTATTTACAAAAAAAAAAGACATTTAATGTGACTGAAATATTGGCTTGAATATTTAAAATAACTGGAAACATCTCAATGCTCCTGTATCTTCTCCGGACGTATCTGCAAAGAACTAACTTTTTACGATAGATGGAGATTTACTATAACATCTTCAGTGAGAGAACAATATTTTAATGTATTTTATTAGAAGACTAAACATACACGCGGGAAGAGTGCATTTCAGGTCAAAAGTAAATTACGATGCCTGAGAAAACAACATTAAATATGAAATAATAAATAGTTTCAAATCAACTAATTCATGTATGTCGGTCCATTGGAAATTACTCATTCACACATAAACAACATTACATTCACCAGAATGTACTCCCAATCTCCCTCTTTAGTCAGAGGTGTACAAATGACAAGTTCTTTCGTATTTAGGTACGTAATGAACAAATAAAATTCATGTAACTACCGTCTACTCATTAAAGATATTAAATGACAACGAAGTTTCTCCAATATACTGGTTTTCTCAAAAACCTTTCAAGGGAATATTACGTATTAAATTGAATAATTTCTTCATGGGTGTGCAATTATACATCTAAATTTAGGAACAAGTATTTGGCTAACAGAAGTCATAATCGAATTAACAGCCAAGGGATAGTCTTCTATACGGTTTCACGAAATCGATACACGTCCTGCCGTTAATTCCGTATTCCTTGCCAAATTTGCATTTTTAATTAATTTATTATTCATTATTAAATCTCAATAACTGAAACCTTAATGCTAAAAGGTGTTATCTGCAGCATACGTCCTTGTAGCATATGACAAGCTAAGTATTAGTAAATGAGAATTTCTAAATCTATATGAATAATTTACATCTGCTTATTATCCGAATTACAATATACCTATTACCCGAATTTTAATCGAAATCAAAGTCATCCCATCTTCATAATTGTGTCTATTCTGAGTATTGTTAATGCATGTCATTACATATTTGTTTACATCATGTACTATAGCAAGTAACATGACACAACTACATTTATACTGGAACACATATTGTGTTTATATGAGGGTCGTCAACGGTTTATACAATGAAACTGGTGGAATACCTCCGCCGATAAACGCAATCTGTTGCAGGAAACAGCAAAAACTAGGACCAGTATTTTTTTTCAAATCATTGTCAAAGCAGCAAGCATCAAATATAAATATTTTTGTTAACTTCAAATATTTGCCACGTTATTAATGAGGCATAATATCGATTCCAAATTTGGTACAAGGCGAGGAACCTCGATCTCATCCATCCCCAGTGCACAATTATGGCATATTCTATCGAAGGAATGAAATGCACAGTTGACCTGTGTAGTTGAAACACAGAGCGTAAAACGGACGAAATGCCACTAAGCGCAAAATACTATCGTCTACGCCATCTTGCGGCCTTTTTATTGAAACATAATATTCCGGAAGTTTTCACATTAAATATTAAACAACATCACAACAACAAAACTACTATTGGTGACAATACTAAAGCCCAACGACATCGCTGCATGACGAGAATGTCTTAATTTCAAAGATAAACTTCTTGTCTATTGTCTTCTGTCGATCACCGACTCCTTTGAAGACATGAGCCTACGAACTACAAATGATTCTAAAGTACATGAAAAGTATCACATTTTCATTCGTTTTATTTATTCATTTATTTATATATACACTGGAAACGCTGGTTTGCATCGACACCATCTGGACAGTCTAGTGGCGTAGAATGTGTGAATATCACTCGATTAACAAACTGAATTGTCTCTCTGGGTCAAGTGTATGTAACCGGGAATGCCAGAGACACTGTAACCATAACGTAAGACTCAAGTCGGATACGTAAGACAAAGATGTTATAAGTAGAAGCTAAATAGAAAAAGGAAGCGAGAGAAAAGTAGAGGAAAAGAGAAAGGAAGAATGGTGATGTTGGCCATCGTAATTCACTGGCCCTATATTAATAAAAACCATGTTTACTGTCGGTCGGATTTGAACTCAGAGTTCAGATAGCAGAAACCAATCCTACGTCAGTACGACACAATATGTTATGTGTCGCTTTAGATGTTACTAATTTGCCGACTTCCATATTTTACGTCGCACATACAGACTATATAATAGAAACTACAAACAAAAGAAAACTGTGTCCCTACACAAGGCGTGCGGTGCTGCGCTCGGTTACGCAGTAAAATAACATAATAAACCTATGTCTACTGAAAAAATATATTCATGATAATAATAAATATTAGTGTATTTATTGCTTTGGGAATATCTATATAAAATCTATCGTCTGAGAAGAATGAATATATTTCAGGTAGACGTTCTTCCTGAAAATACACACTAACATACGGTAGAGTACTACTTTACATGTCTAATATAAGTTTCTTTTTTTTTTTCATTGGACAGCATTATACGTTGTATGACGTGACACTCATATAAATGACAGTTATATCATAGCTAAACACAAAGGTTCCACCGACAAGTATTATTTTTGTGTTTTTTTTTGTTTTTTGTATATTTTCATTATAATTTAACATTTTATATCTTGACATACAGTCGTGTAAAATTCTCTCTAACCTGGATATGCGTACATATTTGCTCTGAGAAACAGAGCGCTTGCAACTAAATAACTATAAATCGAGAAATATTTTCAGATCAGAAATATATAAAATTGTGAAAAACTATTATTCGAATACATTTACATATGATGTAGCAGCTGTGAAAAATACATAAATTATGTAGGTTGTATGAATGTGTGTATATATGCATGTGTGAATGTATTTAGACCTATATCCTATATTCTGCACACACTCACACACACACACACACACACACACGCACGAAAATCCCTCTCACACACCCAGACATAAGATATATATATATATACTTATCAATATATATATATATATCTATCTATATATATATATATATATATATATATATATATATATATATATATATATATATATAGATAGATATATATATATATATTGATAAGTATATATATATATATATATATATATATATATATATATATATATATATATATATATATATATATATATATATATATAGAGAGAGAGAGAGAGAGAGAGAGAGAGAGAGACTCATATATGTACCTATACATGCATATATACATGCATGTATATGTATACACACACATACACGGACAGTCCCTCACTCACACCAACACATAATACACACACACACACACATACACACACACACACACACACACACACACACACACACACATATATATATATATATATATATATATATATATATATATATATATATATATATATATATATATATATACTATTTATATATACTATTTATATATACTATTTATATATACACATATGCATACATGTATATGGGGGAATGTTTTGCGATAGCGTATGTGGTGTGTGTATATTTACATTTACCTGCTCTATTGTGATACTGGTAAGCTGTTCTACCAACGTTTATTGTCTGCGAAGTAGCCATAAAAAACTGAATGTAGAGGACATATTTGCTTTTTTTATGGGAAAAGTGAAATGTTTCATGTCGTTGATACTAGTTGTATATCTGATGTGGTTTATTTGATTACAATGGTGTTGTTTTTATTGTTACTAACTCCTAGTTTTCATGATGTTACAGAATATGTTTTCATTTTTACTCTGCTGCTTTTAAGATGGTTGGTTATTGAGGTCATCATGGCTTCTGTAGTATTACTGCGCGTAGACTAGTAATGAAAATGGTAACTTTAATCAATTTTTTTGAGGGTAGATTTATTCTACTTTTAATGTATTTCAGATTGTTATACGTTAAAGAATAACCTTTTACTTTGTAAACAAAGATAGGTGTTTTCGTGATAACCGATTGCTAAGTCTGAAATGGAATATTGAAAACCTAGAAATACAGCGGAAGAAATACTCCTTAACCTCATCTTCAAATAGCATGTGCGCCATGTTTAAGATGTTGTCAATAACACAAACCAGAAAAGTAAATATGCTGTGGAATATGTAACCAAAAGAAAAAGATGTGAATCACCAAAGTGATACAATCATGCAAGCCGTTTTGATTAAGTAAGAAGTGGGGTATTCTCTATAATTTAAAACTAACTGTAAACATGAACTGTTCGAAAATATTTGTTCTGGGTATTGATTGAACTGTGAATAATATCGGTGACTGTGTTGTAAATGTCTGCTTTGACACATTTGTCGATATTTTTATAGAACGTGTTTATTGAATTCATGGCTTCATTTTTCCCTTCCCACACAATACTTACATGCATATTTATTCTTTTCATTTTACACTGTCTGAGGTGTCCGTATTGATTTTATGACAAATGTATTCCATATATGATGACGGCTTTATTTGGGGGAGTTGAAAAATTATTGGTCTGCTCACATATAACCGCAAAAAGTGCCGTTGCAGGAATCTAATCTCACTGAGCGACTGAAACTTTAAAACAATAGAGAGTAAAGATTCTTATAGGAAAACACTAAGCATTGTTCTAGCATTCACTGTTGACGACTGTATTCACTCTAGACTGTATTGTGTCGTATTTCTTATATTATATTAATTTTAGCGATCCCCGACTAAATGCCGTACCTACTTTGAGTCACTGGACGTTGCTTTTCAACGTTAAAAAATACCTTCATTTCGAAGTAGTTGTTAATTGTACGTTTTCCGAGTATAATTAACTATTGTATTGCAGCAATTATCATGCTGCATACATCTTTCTGTGTTTAGTTGTGAAATTGAGATTATCGTTATATTATTTTTCAATAATGTCCTTTTTTATTAAAATACAGAAGTGTAACGAGAAAAAACTACATCGAACCAGACACTTACTGTAACTTGAGACCTTTTATTTTTTTTTCTGTATTTTCACGTATTATTTCTGTATTTTCACATTAAGTAGTGAAGTGTTGCAGCAGGTTTTTAATGTTCCATATAGTATATGCCTATATAGAACTCTGATTAAATTAAGTATTTGTGTTTAAGGCGGCGAACTGCGGAATCGTTTTCGTTGGACGAAATGCTTAGCGGTATTTCGCCCGTCGCTACGTTCTGAGTTCGAATTCCGTCTTGATCGAATTCCGTTTCATACTTTTGGGGTCGATATATTAAGTATCAGTGAAACATTGGGGTCAATGTAATCGACTCATTCCCACTCCCAAAATGGTTGCCTTTGTAGCAAAATTTCAAAATATATATTGCTGTCAAATTCCGTAAATAATTCGAAATGCAAGTATTTTCGAAGTGAATTTTCTTTTATTTAATTCACTACATTCTGACCGTTGTTTTCTCTGAATGAATGCATTGAATTCATTTCTGCATTTCCTCTATACATATATATACAAAATGCAGCCACATAACCTGCAGTTATGATTCAACTTATTTCTTTTTCGTACTTTGCCTATGCAGTCTTATCGGTTACTTTACATCACTCTTTGTCGTGCAGTTCCATATTTCAGATTTTGACTATACTCCTATCGTCTGAGACCCTAGTCGCGTATGATTTACTCCAACAATATTAGTACTTCTTGACTTGTGGCGGTTAGAGAGGAAAGAGTTCAAATTTCTGGCAGAAACGTTTTTGTTTCCTTTTATATAGCTCTGAATTAACATGGTTAACGATCAGAGCTATGATTATGTAACACCGAGACAACACGATCAATAACAAATCAAACTATTTCTTATGTGAAATAGACACAACAGACACAATGGAATATAAGTAAGCCAACGTATAATTGTTAGATGATGGTCTATAACGGCAGTATATATGAAATAAAAATTAAATATATACTGTAGAGTAGAGCGTGTGTAGTAACCTTCAATGCAATGATGATAACGTAAAATATAAAACGTAGTGATTTGAGAGCAGCTTTACCAAATGTATAAATGTTGTGTATACAAAATAAATAGATTATTGAAATACGGGCGAAATACCGCTAAGCATTTCGTTCAGCGATAACGATGCCGCAGTTCGCCGTCTCAAACACAAATGCATAATGTCATCATCGTTCTACACAGCCTTATACTATATGGAACATAAAACAACCTGCTACAGCGCGACACTACGTTATGTATTTGTAAATCTTGTGAGAATACAGAAATAAAAAAAAGATGTCCAGTCACAATAAGTGGCTTGGGTCTATGTAGTATTTCTTGTTACACTTCCGCATTTTACTTCTGTGTTCTATTGATTTGAGTGCAGCTTTACCAAATGTATAACTGCCGTGTATACAAAATAAATATATTATTAAAATATGCTGAATTTAAAAGCACTTGGAATATTTTCTTTATCTGCAACTCAGGAGAATATAAAAACAGCGTTTCGTGCATGAATATGTTGAATTCAGAGAAAGAGTTCTCTCTTGTCATCTAGATGCCTTAGTTTTTGAATCGGTCTTATGTAGATGGCGGATTAATAGGTTTGTCTCTTGAGAACTCACGTTCAGTTGACGTTAAATTACAACATTAATAGAAACGTAAGCGTGTGTCAATGCTGAATAGGCAGCGACGTGGACACATATTTTAATATAGATATTACTGTGGAGAATCTATTGAGCTACTATTGTAAGAAATATAAGAGAATGAAAATGGCGTATATTAATGGGTCTAAAATGAGTGTTGTGTGTAAATTTGAAATGAAGCTGAAACTTAATAATTGCTTCAAATTGCCAAATGTGAAATGGTTACATGCTACTGGATCTGTAATAGGGAACAGGGTGACACCTAGCTTTTAACATATCGACTGGTCCTCCCAGAACACGTAGATCGATCTGGTGCAATATGACAGAAGATGGCACCACGAAAGGAAATATCTAATAACCTAAATGTGAGATTGTTCGAAAATGAAAAGAAATACACGTTGGAGCATATTCTCTCCAAACGTGAGGAAGAGAAATTACTGTAACCACATAAAAAATTCGAAAATAATATTGATGACAGCTTTTAACCAGAGGGAATGGGAGGTAATTATCATAAGCTCGCGAAATCTATATAAACGCATGGTGAAACAGGTGAGCGCTTAATGCGGCAAGCTGGCAGAAACGTTAGCGTGCCGGGCGAAATGCTTAGCGGTATGTCGTCTGTCTTTATGTTCTGAGTTCAAATTCCGCCCAGGTCAAATTTACATTTCATTCTTTCGGCGTCAATAAATTAAGTACCAGTAGCCTACTCTAGGAGATTTAATCGACTGGCTCCCTCCCCACAAATTTTGGGCCATTTGCCTAGAGTAGAAATAAAGAAACGATAGCATGCGGGTGAAATGCTTAGCAGTATTTTCCCTGTCTTTATGTTCTGAGTTGAAATTCCGCCAAGGTCGACTTTGCCGTTCATCCTTTCGTGGTCAATAAATTAAGTACCAGTTGCGCACTGGAGTAGATCTAATCGACTGGCCACCACCCCTTATATTTCGGTTTTTTGCCTACAATAGAAAAGGATATTGGTGATCTGTAGCTTAGTGTCATTGGACAAAGAAACATTGGGTGCCTATCTATGGCACAAGTGTGGAATATATGACATGCATCATCTTAAACTAATGCTGTCCAAAACTATCCACAAAATACTACATTCCCATGAATGCCAGTGATGTTGTTTAAAGAAAGCTCTCTATTTGCCGCAGAATGGAATGCTCTGATAGCCACTCAAAAATGACACAAAGTACAATAGATCCTCACTTTTGAAATGAAAACATCACAAGGGATTATTTATAATAAACACAGCAACCTGATATGAACAGGTAATGTGTGTTTCGGACAGGGAGCGAATGTTATGAACTTTTATACACAGTCGATAGATGTGAATACTCCGAAAAAAAATTGAGAAAAGGAGAAAATATAACAGGAAAATGAAATGAAACATGTTTCTCTTAAATCAATTCTACGTATTTTTATCTGTCCATATTATCATAGATGTATTGTGCAATGTAATAACAGATTTTCCTAAAACCCTTGCAATGTTGCAGTTCTGCAAGATTGAACAAAGCGTCATGATACGCATTGTGCAAAGAGAATCGATTAGCGGTGCAGAAAAAATCTAACAGATTTCCAAGGCCTCTTCATTCGAGTTTCATTGATTGAAAACCTGCCCACAACCACATGCATATGAAACAAATATATATATATATATATATATATATATATATATATATATATATATATATATATATATATATATATATATATATATATATATATATATATATATATATATATATATAAGCACACACACATATATAAATGGGTGGGGCTCTGAACATATACAGAAATTGAGATGAATTTGGGTCGATAACCGAAAGGTTGTGAATTTATCGACGTTCATGTGTGTCCTTTCCTGTCTTCTCTGTGTTCCTATGATCCGTATCTTCCTCCCATGAATACATTTATGCCTACATTTATACATACATAGTAAACCTTTACAAAGACAACGTTGTTTTCAATGACATCGAAATATCTGCTTGTTACTATTTCTCTGATTCTGATTTATCTAGGTTCCCTTTGCATTTATACACTCTTTGGCAAGATTTCGTCTTTCGAGTTCCAGGTAGAGATGTTTAGAACGATAATTATTTGTGTACCTGTTTGTTTCAGAATGTCCTCAAAATATCATATTAGAACCTATTGAGGGATTATGTGGTTGTACGTTGTGGTTTGATAAAATGTTATTCTAGGGATTTTTACTAGGTTTCTTGGAATTTTTCTTTTTCTTTAGAATTCAGTCAGGCGTAGACGTAAATGTGTAAAAAGATATGTTAAATTCGGGTGTGTCAAAGTTTGATCATGCAAGAGTTTCTGTAATGGCTTGCCATTCGTTGCTTTAGCATTTAAAATGCTTCTAAATACTTATGATTTTGCCACAGATAAAATATTGGACAAATATTCAGCTCATGTTGCTTTCAATAGATTTCTTTTCACCAATATAAAAATAAAATATTACCACTACAATGTGTAAATGTCAAGATCTAGAAAATTGTCCACACGAGCAGGCATGTAGGAGCAGATCGATGATTTGTGAAATTCAAGTTACCACACTGCTCTAGAGTAAAGAGGTTAAAAAAAATAACTATCTTGATATATGTTAAAGTAATTGTTGAAAAGATACAATAAACATCACTTTACTTTGCAACTCGTGGATAAGAAGTAAGCCATGACGTTAGTGATACGTGAGACCTAAAACCCAAATGCACACAGTACACGCTCAAAGCATCCTGAAACGATCAATGTCAGAGGTAAGTGGATCAAAGAGGTGCTGACTTTGTTTAGCAGAAATCTTCTCATAATCTGTTAATGTATCTAAGATCCCTAATAACTAACCAAATTATAGATATGATGTATTGTTATTAATTTAAAGATCAGTGCTAATTTTTCTTATTGAACCAGAAACCACAACCAGGGAATAAACATGTAGTTTCATAACTTTCAACCTTCTCCTTGCAGACTTAACTTTTACAAACGACATTATTTCTTATTCTAACGAGCCTAAGAGACGCAAGACAATTTTATTTAATCGTTAGTTGCAAAACATTTCTTGACCAAGAAACAACTATTTATCAAAATATATCCCATCATATTCTACTGTGTGTTGCCACCTTTGTGCCAGAAAATCACTTATACACTTATACTCAGACCCTCTTTTTTGTTTTTTCTCCAAAGGTTCGGATAAATGGGTCTGATTGCAATGATATCTCCACACATTAACAAAAATGTAAAATAAACAAGGAACAATTCTGCAATGATTGGCAGCTGTTTGTGAAGATCTGGAAAATGAACTCAATCTGGCATATATATATATATATATATATATATATATATATATATATATATATATATATATATATATATACATACATATTTATCAAAGCGGCTAAGCCCGATGTTTCACCCGTGCGGTTTGGATGATGTGGTTGTAAAACCTGCTCTGTGCGAGTATTCGACTTTTTTCGGCACGCTTACGTTAAAAACAATTTTAGAATGACTTGTTTCTATCAAAACGCTAAAAGTAACGGACGAACAAAAGAAAAACATCAAGATTCAACTAAATCAAACAATAAACCCAAATACTAAGCGAACAATGATGAACAATCCCACTTCCAGTGCGCACACATGCACACGCACACACATGCACACGCACACACATGCACACGCACACACATGCACACACACACATTCGCACACGCCACCCTTTTACATACACACACATATATATTCACTGAGAGTAGAAGCGCTGTTTGATTTAATTTTTCAGCATATAATTTTCATCATCACACTACCAAATATGACATCACCCGTTCCTTCCTTATTCATCTATCAGTCCTTCCTTTTTCATTCATAAACACATGAGCATTAGAACATTATTATAGTAGATTATCTCGGTAACCATGGGAACTAAGAAAAAATACAAAGCGCCGTTTGACCGAGAATTCCCAAAATCACCCATGTCAAATTTGTATATATATATATATATATATATATATATATATATATATATATATATATATATATATATATATATATATATATATATATATATATATATATATATATATATATATATATATATATATATATATATATATATATATATATATATATATATATATATATATATATATATATATATATATATGTATATATATATATATATATATATATATATATATATATATATATATATATGTATATATATATATATATATATATATATATATATGCGTGCATGTTTGAGTGTGAGTGAATGAGAGTTTGCATGTGCCTTTTTGCGTGTGTGTTTGTATGGATATATATATATATATATATATATATATATATATATATATTCGGCCATGCATTCAGGCCTCTCCTCTTCACACCACCAATGTTTTGTAAGGGAGATGCAAATGCCGATACGGTTTCGCATCAGTGACGCCGCAACTCATTTCTAAATATGAGTGAACTGGAGCAACGTGAAATAAAGTGCTTTGCTCAGGAACACAACACAAAGCCCATTCCGGGAATCGAACTCTCTACTACATTTTTATGAGCACGATGCTCTATCCAATGACACATACGCCTTAGCAATACACACCTACATGCATACATACAAACACATAACCATAATAATTTCAGACATTTTATTCTGCAGAAAGGAAGATGGATTTTACATTTGATTTCCATAAATCGAGAATCAGCAAATTTATGCCGATGACTATTTATAAATATTCTTAACACTGTATTAGTAAGATGCTAAAATCTAATTTTAAAATATTTAATTCATGCCGTTAACTGCCATAAAATATTTCAGTAAATATTTTAGAAGTTCAACGACATCAATTTATTAATCCTTGCAGGTAATATACATGTGCATTATTCTGTACCATATCTACCTCTATCTCTGTCTCTCCGTCTCTCTGTCTCTCTACCCCTCTCTCTGTATATATATAAACATGAATACACACCCGTGTATAAGTATACGTGTCTGTATCCTTCACACGCACCATAGCATATTTTCGTTTAAACAGTGTAAAATGAAAGAGAATATGTCTGTGCGTGTGTGTGTGACTGCGCGTGTATATGCGCATGTATATTTACACATGGACTCACACGTATTTGCATGTGAATCATTAGCATGATGAAACACATTTTATGAATATTTACAAAGTTTAGGCGTGTTTAAATAATAAACAATATAGGAAGAAAAGTTATGTTAAAAACCCGTGTTTGTGTTTGTTCTTTAGATTAGAATTTGCAAGGATTTAAGTAAAAAATTAAAAATATTTTAAATTCCATAATCAATAGTTAACAACAAAGTGATTAGGAGTCCGCCACAACTGCAATCACTGGACCGGAAACTTCAGATAATAATTAATGTGCGACTTTTCGTTCTGTCAAAGTTATCATTTTAGTTAGGTCTCCAACATTTTCTAAAATTCCATTAATTGCAGTTGAATTTTGCAAGTCTTCATACTCTTCAGCTTACTTCTAATGCATAATTTTAATGATTATTATATTTCATGTGGAATGAACTGTTACAAACAAGCAGCTCTTTTTGAAAATGTTGCTAGAATCAGAAATGTTAATGGAAGTCGTATTAATATTATTTGAAATGACCTAAAAATGTTGAACGTTGGACGTAATGAAAGCTATTATTTCCATTGCATTTAAACTTCCTTTCATACATTGATTACGATATTCATTTTTCTATTGTATGAGACATATCAGCTCAAGCATGCTTCAAACACACATCAGTGATGTTTCAAAAAACATAAAAGAGCAATAAATAAATAAATACTTTATTTCGGAAAAGGAAATATTCGTTCCCAAACATATTTTGGTATTGTCTGAATAGCGAAAACTAAAATATAGAGGAAGGAAAACTAGCGTTTTGAAGGTATTTATATTTCAAACTTTTCTGCCGCATTGAGAGAAAGTCGAGAAGAAATTGTAGGTGTCGAAACGAAGAGAAAGTCAGTTTGTTCAGGGGTTTCTTTATCAGATGTAAAATGTTGTAGGAGAACGCGTCTGGATGTGGGGCAAGGTAAGAAAAGGTACACCTCGCTTAACACAGAAGTACAAATTATATAAACATGACTCGGAAAGAAGAATAACCTTTTGTGCAGGTGGTAAACACTGCATCAGAAGGAATAAAAATGGCAAGGCTGAATCATGGGAAGTCGTTGATTTCAGTTCATAAATAAATACATAAAGTATGGAAATGTAGTATATGAAATAAGGTGGTTGGACTTCAGGACATTTTAGTAAGTAAATAATTGAAACGAAATAATGGGCCCTTGATTATGATAAAAAAAGCTATTAATTACTATGTAAAACATAATTATTAAGAACTATTACGAATACTTCAAAACTTTGACTAAACCTATTGGCATATCCTGCTGAAAAAATTCCCATAAAATAACCCACGAATTACTATTTTAATTTTAGTCATTTACACAACATCCCAAAACGACACATGAACAAAATGGTATGTTTTAAAGATATTCAGCCATTCCTTTACTTCTCTAGACTCTTCTTTTTGTGTACCTATTTTCCTTCAGTCTGATGAAGCCCTATATTCCAGATTGGTTTTATTACCAAATATGATGAATATTATTTCTAGCATATCAATGGCAATACCATATGACAATGGAAGCAAAAACACCTGTTAGATGAGATGCAGTCTATTTGTATTGAATTAAGAAATAATAATTGATGTAAGTCACTTGTTATATTCAATATTTTTCCATTTTGTTTGTATTTTAAATCATATGTATATATGCGTATGTAATTCAAATTAATATCTTAATTTCTTTGTAATTAATATATGTACATACACACATATTTCTATCCATATATACGACTATATATGCGCGTGTGCATGCAAATGTTGGTGCATGTCTGCATGTTTGTATGTTTATGTGTTTGTATGTTTATATGTTTATGTTTATATGTGCTCGTCTACCTGTGTGTTTATTTGTACACGTTAGCTGAAATATACTTTTTTCTTCCTCCCGGGTGTCGTTATATTTATGATGTAATGAATGATGAATATATCATCTGATAGTATTTAGCAGCCCATTAATAATTGAAGCAGACAAACTGACACA
Source organism: Octopus bimaculoides (assembly GCF_046866305.1). NCBI lineage: Eukaryota > Metazoa > Mollusca > Cephalopoda > Octopoda > Octopodidae > Octopus > Octopus bimaculoides. Next base: position 38,711,082 of record NC_142932.1, read on the forward strand.
ATTATTTTTCCAGCAGGACGATTTATAACTTATGAGTTTTCCAATTTCTTTCTATTAATATCTCCTTTTCTCTCTCTGTCTATTTTTCTCTTCCTGTCTCTCACTGTCTGTACAAATAGAGACCCAAAGACAGCCATATATATATATATATATATATATATATATATATATATATATATATATATATATATATAACTTATTGTTCTTTATAAAGAATATACTCAACATAATATAAATTATACGGTAACAACAAGAACAACAATAACAACAACAACAACAATAATAATAATAATAATAATAATAATAATAATAATAATAATAATAATAATAATAATAATAATAACAATAAAAAAGGAATAGTTGTGAAAAAAGAGAAATATAGTATAGATAAATACTCTGTTTATATCTGAACACAGTTCTAAAATTATATCAAAATACTGCACAACTGTGTGAAAAGTTTTCTAGCAGTGAATATTTTCATTGGAAGAATTTGTTATATGATTTGCATTATGAAGTGTATAAAATTTCTAGTTGTGCGATTAACGAGAATATATTTGCTTTAATATATCGCTGTCTTCTGTCAACTTAGAAGACATTATGGGGAAGTGTTATGGCTTAAATGGTACTGAATATGAAATAGGCATGTAACATTGGAAAGATAATGATGTATAAATATACTACACACACAAACATTCACACACACACTCAAACACAAACACGTATATACACACACACACACAAACAAACAGACGATGTTACATGTATACGTATATATTTTCCGTTCCCTTTCTCCAACCATAATTTTCTCTCTACATCCATTCCTTGTCATTTGGCGGGTGTTCTACTGGTACCTAGGCAAATAGTTTGTATGAGATAAAGCTTCTGTTTAAAATAATGTTTCGAAATATCGAATGAAGTGGATTATATTACATAAATCTTGCGTTACTCGTCGTAACACGGGTTACAGGCATTGATCGAGATCTCAGCTACAGGTCCCGTGCCGTATTAATTACGATTAATATATATATAAGAGTTGGAATTTACAGAAAAACATAAAGTGAAGACAGTTGTGTGAGCAACAAACAAATGTAATATTTTGACGCGCGTGAAACTGATAAAGTCTTTTGCGTTTCGAGCCTACGTTCTTCAACATACAGGAATAAGAGAAAATAAACAGAGAGAGTGTGTCTGTATATACACACACACATATATATATATATATGTAAACGCACGCACATTTAAAGTTACATACACTCAAGAAGACACATACGGGAATGTATATGTAATTTGTTTGACAACCAGAGGAAAGGATTGACAACTTGAAACCATTTGTAAATAAAATAACCTTTGAGATGATTAGATTTGATGTAAAAGAAACGAAAGTTTCCTTTTCCGCATTTTATAAAAATCAGTTCTTTTTAAAGATTAACTTTAGGTCATCGAAGCAAAGGCGCTCTGGTGCAAGGGGCAATGAAGAAGCGGTTGAACATTGTCGTACGAATCCCCCCGCCACTACATCCTCACGTCGATTATCTTCAATATATTTCAGTTTCATATCATAAGTGATATCTTTTAATTCAGTTAAGTAACAGAGAGCAACATTGTAGTAACATCAAATAGATACATTGAATGATGTCATATATGGACTGTAGGCAGCCATCTTCATAGAGATTCCATCAAGCATGATATCGAATAAACAGGACCTAAATAGAATTTCCAATATTCTTGTAAGTACTTCAGACTACTTAATATAAATCCTCCATCAGATCGAGATTACAAGTACAGGTGCAACGGGGGATCCATGTCAGATGTCGAAATGGTCTCAGAGCAACATGAAATGAAGTTCTTTGCTCAAGAACATAAAGCAACGACCGGTCTGGGAACACACCCTTTAGAAATCGTGAGTGCAACACCTTGCCTCCACAACACAAACACACACACACACACACACACACACACACACACACAGACACACATATATATATATATATGTATTTAATATGTATGTATGTATGTATGTATGTGTATGTATGTATGTATGTACGTATGTATGTGCATGTATGTGTGTGTAAATATTTATTGCTGTTGTCGCTAATGTTATTTCACCTAGGTATATCAATACTAAAATATTGGTGTCCATCTCAATATAAACATGATTCAATTCAAAGCAACTGACGAGTGCAGAGCTTGGCAGTTATGACTAGGAACAACATAAATATAACCCGGCCAGTATGATGTAAAGATTATTTAACCCACAGTATACTTAAATATCAGTATTCAAGCCTGGAGGATCACATGCAGACACAGGACACAATATATAGATCTGCCGGAATTGTTTTTCCAGAACTTGAAACTATTGGTCGCTGATATTTAAATAATGAATATATATGCGTCTGTGTGTTTGTTTGCTTGTATGTGTCTAAGCATGCGCACGCGCGTGTGTTTAAATGTATACGTAAATCTCTTCCTTATTTCGTTTCTATAGTTACTATACACACTAAGTCATTACTGTTCATCATATATCCTCGGGGTTCTGTCTCTTCATAGGTTTCTTTTTGCGTTTTGTAATTTGAAGTTTTCTACTTTTAATCACCAATTCTTCATTATGTATTTCTAACTCAATTTATGTTTAAAAAAATTGAAAGATTTATTGCTACTGGTCCAATGAACACTGGCTTCGAATCATTCTCAGTAAATATATATTTAACACGGATAATTGATTATAAATAGAACTATTTAAGATATGATTTTCCTTGCCTTCAATCGATAGAATGATACAAACATATATCTATATACACACATGCGAATACACCCACAAACACACAGGCACACACACACACACAAACACACACATATGCATATGTATGTATGTATGTATGTATGTATGTATGTATGTATGTATGTATATATATATATATATATATATATGTATGTATATATATATATATATATATATATATATATATATATATATATATATATATAGTTTATTGAATTTTTGGTTCGTTGTTCATAAATTTCGTTTAATTTTCGTTTCTTGGAATCATTCCGTCCGTTTTAGAATATGAAGCAGTCCATATCAATATTGTGTAAAATTTATGTAGCCATTTCTGGAATATTTGCTTGACTGACTCAGAATTCGACTCTTTCCTGTGATATCGACCATGCAAATCAAGACATTGAAAGAAATCTATCAGCGTCAAGAAAAGAAAATTAGGAAAGAAAAACTTAGAAGCAAAACGTGTTTGTACATTCTTTGTTATATCTAAACTACTATTTCGATCAGTCATAAAAGTGACCAGGGGCAGTTATTTCACTTTCATATCATTCACCAACGCATATACCTACACATATTTTTGCATGTTTGTGTGTGTGTATGTTTGTGTGTGTGCGTGTGTGTGTGTATGTGTGTGTGTGTCTGTGTGTCTGTGGTTGCCTCTCTGTGTGTGCGTGTGTGTGTGTGTGTTGCGAGAATAGAATACAAATCTATATATAGTGGTTCCGAAAGTGTTTTCAATTTCGATCATCTAAATCAGGATTCAGGATCGAAATAATTTAGTTTTGAATAGCTCTATCGGAAATATGTTCAATAATAATGTATAATCGGCTATCATAAATTTCCAGTTTGCTGCCTCGTAAAATTAGCTGAAATTATTTTCTTGAAGACTTTACGGAAATTATGTTAAACTGTTAAGTTCAGATGTATTGTGTTCATTTTTATGAAGGGAATTCTTCCATTGATAATATAAGGTAAGTAGTCATAGCTTTGTATTCATATAAATGCAAAGTATTTCTGTAGACATTAATAAAATCTTAAATTTTACCACGGCATATATTTTCAAATACTCAGTATGAACATCCATTACGTTTTGATACTTGTTTACCAGTATGAAGCATATCATATTTGAAACAATTAACGTCAAATACTACTCTCCCCTCATTTTATGTAGAATGTTAGATTAACACTAACGCCATTATATTTGTTGCGAAAGCTAGGATGTAATACCAAAAGTAACACGTACAACAAAAGGAACTCTCTTTAGGGAGACCTCGAAAACATAATGTAACTAAACACATGATTTAGAATAATATATGTTATAACCAACATAGTAAATTTCTTTGTAAGGCACGCCTAATAGTAAGCTGTTTTAAACTGTAATCTTCAGGCTATTGTATGTGGCACCAAATCATTGAATTAATTACCTACAATGAATCACCGACACATAAATATTACGCACCTTCGCTTTGCTTTCGTCGAAAGAAAGATGCACAAGTCTTCTAGGGATTTCCGTTTGTATGTAATATAATGTCTCCTTTAAGGCAGCAAGCTTGCAGAGACGTTAGCACGCCGGGCGAAATGCTTATCCTTATTTCGTCTGTCTTCGTGTTCTGAGTTCAAATTCTGCGGAAGTCGACATTGCGTTTCGTCCATTCGGGGTCGATAAATTAAATAACAGTCGCGTACTGGTGTACATCTAATCGACTGACACCTCCCCCAAAATCTGGGGCATTGTGCCTAGAACTGGAAAAAAATATAATGCTTCCTTTATTTAACTATTCCAGTAGACAAGTTACCATTAAATATCATATACCGATTCCTTCTTCTTAGAGTGGTAGACTTAATTTCTCACTCATTTTAGCACCAGGAAAAGCCAATTTATGCGGTTCTACCGGAATACACTTTTTTGTAGAAGTCGAGTCTCGTGTTCAATAAAACAACCTTTCTCACCTAATCACACTCTCTGACGTCTTGTAAAAATTATTTGTCTAAGTCTTCGATCCCAAATATCAGCTGAAAAAGATAAGAGTTTTATGTTTGTAATAAGAAATATGTCAATTTTTTTTACATTTACTTTCAAATATCTCCCCGGTTTCTAACTACGATATCAGCCTTTTTTTTTTTTTGCATATTAATTTCGCTTTGCAACAAGAAACTTTCAGTTCGCTCACTGTCTGTCGATACCGATACATTCTGAATGAATTTTGACGACGCTAATCAGGACCGTCGTAGACACACACACATAAAGACGGACATATACGCACACAAACATACACACACATATATAACTATAGAGAGACAAAGAGAGGAGGAAGTAGAGGTAGAGGGACAAAATGGTAGAGACAGAAAGAGAGACAGGTTTGGCAAAACAGGACTGTAAAACACGTGATGAAAATGTAATGTTGAAGATCAGAATGCCTCGTCACGCTTAAAATATGATAGGTGTTATCGATTCATTAAAAGGGGTGGCCCATTGTGGCTGCAGTTCAATGGTTGAAACAAGTAAAAAATTAAATATATAAAAATACGTGCTGTGGTACATATAATTCCTTTTCAGTAAATATTCATTTATCCTTTTATACTTCATGTTACTACTGAAACGCATTCCTTTAAACGAACTTCTTTGAAACTGAAGGAATAGGATGTAATGCCTATAAAACGGCGATTTGGTGGAATTGTTACAACGCCGGACAAAAAAGTTTCGTGACATTTCGTCCCCTGTTGCTCGCTGAGTTCAAATTCTCACTAAATTATCTTTGATAAGTGTTTAACTCGAACAAGTCAAATGAGTCAATGTCACTTTCATCGTCATTTTCTCTTTCAGTTTCTCAAGTCTTGTACTTCACGTATTAAGTCGAAACCGCTGAGTTACAGGAAGGTAACCAAACCAACATGTTTGATGTGGAATGACAAACACAAAAAACAAAAATATTGCACACATGCATGCACACACAGATACGTGCATAACGCACCCTCGCCACCATATATATATATATATGCAGACATGCAGGGCAGGGAATCGTCAATTAGTAATAACATTAATAATTAACAATTTTGCCGGGTAGCTCAGTATGAAAAAATATTTTCGGTAAAAAACATTTATAATCATAAATATATAGGGATTGACAGTAACCTGCTTCTCCAACACACTGAGAATTCAGAAATAGCAGTCAAAGAACTACTGATTTCAAAACTACAAATTATTACTCCAGATTGATAGCGATATTTTTGATACACACAGAACAAAAAACAGTAGAGAAGAGTAAAAACCACCTGCCTTTAGTTAATTTAGTACGATCGTTTCACAGTTAAGAGTAAATAATACTCTATTCTGATCTTCAGCTAAATATTCCAATAAATTTGTTAACGTCTAAATAACTCAGGTTCATTTTGACCATGCGACATCAATACCACGTGAGGGAGACGTTAAGAAATCTATCGGCCAGTGAGTTCAAAATCTCTCGCCCTAATGAATTCAATTCAGTGTGCATCATAAATAGTCCCGCATAGAAAAGAGACCCATACGAACTTCTTGCGGTTTAACTATTCACCTTAGAGGTATTATTAAAATATAGACATGCAGGGCAAGGAATCGTCAATTAGTAATACAATTAATAATTAACAGGGCGAGATATTTTGAACTCACTGGCCGATAGATTTCTTAACTGTGAAACGATAGATTTCTTAACTGTGAAACGATCGTACTAAATTAACTAAAGGCAGGTGGTTTTTACTCTTCTCTACTGTTTTTTGTTCTGTGTGTATCAAAAATATCGCTATCAATCTGGAGTAATAATTTGTAGTTTTGAAATCAGTAGTTCTTTGACTGCTATTTCTGAATTCTCAGTGTGTTGGAGAAGCAGGTTACTGTCAATCCCTATATATTTATGATTATATATATATATGTATGTATGTATGTATGTATGTATGTATGTATGTATGCATGTGTGTGTGTGTGTGTGTGTGCGTGTGTGTGTGTGTGTGTGTGTGTGTGATGTGTGTTTGTATATACTAGACGATTGCATACAGTTCAGTTTCCGTCTAACAGATTCACTCACAAAGCCCTGTTTAACTCGAGGCCAGGGTAGAAAACAGTGTCTGAGATACAGCGCAGTAAAACCGAAGCCGAAACCCTGTGATTGCATTGTGAATTCCTTAACAAATCCAGCTGTGTTTATTTCTAGTTTTTGACGTATATAAAGAAATAATTTATTTTATTTCGGTTTCATGTGGAGCATGAATCCTTGAACCTAAATCGAAGCATACAAAAAGATGTATTTTCCATCATCACCATGCAATTATAATGACATTTCATCTCCTATTTCAATAATATTTAAAGAAAAATATTTCGAAGGTTTTAACTTGCATTTCAGTTAGCACTACTCAGAGATTTAGATTATCTTGGGAAATAATTTAACAGTTAACTTGTCAACTCTGGAATTATTATGACTGGTATTAACTACCATTTCATTTAAGAATTCGACCTCTAAGATTAAAATAATCACGTGCCTACTTAGAAGTTACGATCCAGTAATTTGTTACAAAACAAATTGATAAACAAATGACGATTTCATAATAGTAAATAATGGACGAGCCTGCTTTAAATACAATTCTGGTATTTCATTACGCAGAAATAATTAAAATCGTTTCATATTCAAAATTAATTGATTATTTCTGAAAAACAAAATATAAATTTTATAGAACAATTAGCGTTAGATTTAATTACAGTTATCAAACGGAACTTCGAAGGAGAGTTTTAAAATTGTTTCTGTGAAACAATATTCAATCAGCGTCTTTGGTGATCATTGATTTGATCTTCGTATTTGATTCGCTCTTCGACGTTGGCGCTTTATAGCTGTTATCGCAAATGGAACCCCTGAGCATAATTTTACTTTGAATTCAAACAAATTATGTTTTCAATACTGATGAAGACAAATTTTGAAGAGCAATTTAGATAATTATATCGATGACATCATCCCATATATTGTAACTTCGAAAAACGGGAACGGAACGTGGTCACTAGTTTTGTAGAAATAACAGCCAATCTCACTAAAATAACAAATTATCATTTTGATAATAAACCACTTCAACTGAAACTGAAAATAATGACTAGGATGGTAGAATTGCTCGACTTTGGCTTACCCGGAGTAAGTACAAATAGAAAATAAATACAAGAAATCCTGACATAGGATTATGGAAATAATGGAAATAATGAACTATACATGCAATATCTACCGACAACATTAAATAGAACGAGAACAATGTTACGACACCAATGAATTCGGGATCGATTTAGCAGCTAAGAAAATGTTAAATATGCAAATTGTTTTATCCAGTTCATATCAATTTCTAATATTACTGGGTTTTAAGGTAGCGAACTGAATCGTTTGCAAGACGGTTGAAATGCTTATCGGCATTTCGTCAGTTTTTGCATTCTGAGTTCAAACTTTGCTGAGATAGAATTTTACCTTTCATTCTTTCGGGTGCGATAGAATAAGAGTCAATTGAGCATTGGGTTCCAGATAATCAACTGGAACTACCCCCTGAAATCGATGGCATTGTGCCAAATTTTGAGTAAACGTTTGTGGGTTTTATGCCATAGTATGTTCGTGAATTCTTACGGAGGGGCACATTTGTTTACGAAGATCCTTAGCACAATATCCACGTGTAAGAAATTCTGCTCTCTCTCACTCTCTCACTCTCTCCATTCGTCCACAGATTAATTGTTTATTACACATTCGTTGCAATATTCATAATTCGGAAATTGGCGCGCTGCCAGAATCGTTAACATGCCTTGTAAAACGCTTAGTAGAAATTCGTCCGTCTTTATATACTAGACATAGCCTTTAACTTTTTCAAATTGTTTTTTTACTTTTCCAAAACTACAGATTGAGTGTAGCGTACGGTTTTCGTTGATTCTCCACTCCAGACTATAGAGAGAAGGTCAACAGAAAGAGACTCAGAAATAAGAAGACAGTATATGAAGCATATGCTGAGTGCACATACTAGGTTTGGGGGCAGACAATGAGTGAAAGAAAGCTATAGACAGACACACACGAGAGAAAGAATCATGGAAAGAAAAAGACGGTGATGGTAGCAATAAAGGAAATACATGACAGAGATTTTATGAGAGAATTCACTCAACAGAAATTTGTTTATACAATTTTATTCTAAGTTGATCATTATTTCTAATTTCAAATGTGTATTATCTGAATTACCTTCTATAGTCACCAAGAAATTTGACAACATTGTATTTATAATTATTATATGAATGCCTTCTTTCCTAATACAGCCCATGTTGGTGAAAGCAAACTTCCAAAATTTACTCCCCGTATAATGTGGAACTTGACTTTACTTCTACATTTTCTCCTCTTTTCTTGTTTACGGTTTTTAACCACTTTCGTTTTGTTTCTCTTTCATTTCTTCGCACAGTTTGTACACCTGTCTATGAGTCTTTCTTTCTCACCCTTGTCATTTTTATCTACGACATGACGAATGCAGCACCCACAGGAAACTGAGACCGTGTGGAAGTGATGGGAAAAATCGGTATCGAGTGGTTTCATGTTGATATGCGTATAAGCGCAAAGTACATACTGGATAAAAATCCCGTAATCTTATTTGCTTTTATGAAGATGACGACAGTAGATTTGCGAAAGCTGGGAAGATTACACTGAGCGGGAGAGATAGAGATTGAGGAATTGGGTTGTGTGTTGTGGAGAAAAGAGGAATGAAAAATAAAAACGAAAGTAGAAATGAAAGAAAGAGGGGATAAGACTGTGAGAAAGAATTACATAAATGGAGAAAACAAGGGAGCGAAAAGAAAGGAAAGAGGGAAATACAGAAAGATATAAAGAAAGACTTACAGAGATAAATAGATAGATAGATAGATAGATAGATAGATAGATAGATATAGAGTGAGAGAGAGAGAGAGAGAAAGAGGGAGAGAACTAAAGAAAGACACACAGAATGTGTGTAAGAAATGTGACTGAAAGCTGAAAGCAAAAAGAAGGTGAAAAAGAAAGAAGTAGTAGTAGTAGTAGTAGTAGTAGTAGTAGTAGTAGTAGTAGTAGTAGTAGTAGTAGTAGTAGTAGTAGAAGAAGTTGAAGAAGCAGAAGAAGAAGAAGAAGAAGAAGAAGAAGAAGAAGAAGAAGACGTGAATGATGATGATGATGAGGAGGAGGAGGAGAGGAAAAATTAGTAGAAGAAGAAGAAGAATAATAGGGGAAGGAGGCGGAGAGGGGGAGGAAGCCATGAAGAAGAAATAAAGAAAGGAAGCAGAGTGACAAAATGAAGAAAGAGGGAAAAAGGAAGAGGTTCAATAAATAGAGAGAAAACGATTACGGATGTTGTAATCAATGTCGAAAATTCGTATTTTGTATGAGAGAATAAAAGACTGAGTTTAGTTTTATTCCACTTTAAATGACAACTTGATGGTGTATCAATATCTAATCATAGATCAGGGACAGCGGACTCCATAAACTTCCAGTAATGGCAACGTTTTGAGAAATACCCTCTGGGATAAGTCGTTGAATTAATACAGGTTTATCTTGGAAACTGTGCATCAGTTAAATTAATTGTTTTGATTGTTATCATCTTAGCGAACGAATGGAAACCTAACAGGGCTATACAAACACACACACACATACACACATATATATACTTATAAGGTTAATCGAAAGACACTTAAGATTGGTATCAGAATAAATTTTGTACACATCTTTAATTAAATTAATTAAAGATATTTCAAGATTTAATCAGATTAAAATCAAAACGCATCCGATCTTCAAATTACTTCTACTCTTGGATTTCTTAATAGTTCAACCTACAGAAGTGCTAATATTTACAGTTAAAGAGGAAGGTTTTAATAAAAGACGAGAAATGTTGTGGCTACACAGGAACCAGATTCATGAGATAGACACAAGAAAGGAGCTGGATGGTGGTCAGTGCAAAGCGATTTAAAATACTTAAATATTATGTTGCTAGCTAATGGCTAAAGCACAAACAGGAGATACGGATATGTTTCACCCTTAAAAATCCGTTGAGAATAATTTAACATTAATTGAAATTAAAATAGGTGGATAAGGCGGTGATTGTTAATACTTGAATTGCACTTGAAATTAAGGATCTGGCTAAGGTTATCTTGATTGCTATTCAACAATCGGTGGATTTGACATCACTGCTTTATCGTGCTCTGTACCGAAATCACATCAGATTGACGCTTTTCATAAGACATAAAACCCAGTGACCATATTCATAAAAGCGAGGTGCTACTAAAATGCAACATATCATGTATAGAAGCCATCCCCATTAAAATTCAGCTGTGATGATCAGTTCATCTCTCACGTATGAATGATATCAGAATTTCAAAGCAACTTCTCTTTGGCTAATTCCCAACAGGATGGTCATTTGGAAGGCCACTCTTACGCATCAAAGACAAACTAAAAGACAATCTGAAGCGATGCAACATTCCATTTTCTTCTTTGGAAAACAATACAACCGAACGCAGGGCATGGCACCAGTCATCCTTCACCTCAGTTCAAATATTTGTGCAATGTCGACTCCAACATCGGGACCAACTTCGTGCAAGCATGATGACATACTGAATAAAAGCTTCTCCTCTACATGGAGACTTGGACCCTCTATAGTGCCTTTGTAGGGCAGAGTAAAGGAGGTCTTGCCTTACACTCAAGAAAACGCATAGCATATGATCCACAAGCAGTAGAGTTACTAACTTGTGGTATTTGCCAATATGTTTGCAAGGCACCAGCAGGCCTCAAATGAAACAAAATGTAGGACTTGATTAGCGCTGTATTCTACTGCTACCGCCAATTGTCTTTCACGACGGGAGAATATATATATATATATATATTTAAAATTATAATATAGGGTATCTAAGAGATACCGTCACGCTGAAAAATAGCAGTCAAATCTTGACTGTAAACCACAATAAATGTTCATACAGCACAAAGAGCGAAGACGAAGACAAAGTAAACTAGTAAAGATAACTGGATAATTCCAGATCCCGGATTTCTGGCTTTGCATAATAAATGATTTGCCTTCATCGGTGGAATATACTCAGAAAAGTACATACACACAAACATATATATATATATATATAAACATACAGCATACTTACATGGGATTATTCCCGTTGGCCACTTGATAAAATCAGTATTTTAAATATCGATCTTATCCTTATTTATATAAATTTTTATATATATATATATATATATATATATATATATATATATGTGTGTGTGTGTGTGTGTGTGTGTGTGTGTGTGTCTATAT